>NC_043003.1:31265253-31332753 GCF_006345805.1 Octopus sinensis
GCTCTTCTCTCCATTCTCGCGAACACATTTCACCTTTTTTTGGATAGACTTGTGACTAGTGACGAAAAATGAATCATCTATGAAAATGTTAAACGTCGTAAACAGTGGCTTGGTAAAAGGGAAAAAAGCTAACCACGACCGAGAAGAGAACTTCATGGGAAAAAGTTTCTTCTCTTTATTTAGTGGGATTGCAAAGGAGTAATTCACTTTGAATTGTTTTTACCACCTAATGCAACAATCAATGCTGAAGTCTACTGTCAGCAATTAGAGCTTTTCAACTAAACTTTGAAGGAAAAAAGACCCGTTTTAATGAATCGAAAAGGAGTGATGTTTCACCAGGACAATGCGCGATCCCACACTGCAAAGATCAAATCCCAAAAGATCGAAGAGCTTGGTTGGAAAAAATTCCTCATCCACCTTATTCTCCCGATAATCAGGAAAGTATATTGATGATTAAATTTCAATTAAATATAACCTTTGATCACTTATTTCCTTTATTCAAAATTCGGACAGAACTTATAGGATGACCTGATATATATGTATGTATGTATGTATGTATATGTATGTATGTATGTATGTATGTATGTATGTATGTATGTATGTATGTATGTATATATATATATATATGTATATATATATATATATATATATAACGGGAAGCTTTACGAAAATAATCAAAAGACGAAGGCAGGTGGAGTACAAACAAACAATTGTATTAGTATGGCGCTCAGGAATAGAAATAAAACAAGTCTTTTACGTTTCGAGCCTACGCTCTTCAACAGAAAGATACACAGAAAAGAAACACGGAGAGAAACAAGGAGAGAAAAAAATGCGTGCAGGAGCTAACGATTCAACATGGCGGTCTGATTTCGGCCAGTACTCAGAGATCAGACATTAGACGCAAGAGGGATAGTAGGGGAGATAACAGGGTCAAATGACCTCGCCCCAACATAAGGGTGCTTGTGTGTATGAGAGAGTATGTATGTGCCTATGAAAGGTCTGGACGTGTGTATGTATGATGTGATGTGTAATGTCATATGGTGTAGTGTAGTGTCATATGGTGTAGTGTAGTGTAGTGTGGTGTGATGTTGTGGGGAGGTGGGGAGGTGGGGAAAGCCCATATGAGGTGTGGGTTCGGCTGGGGGTTGGGGTAGAGTGGGGGTTTGTGGGGAGAGTGAAAAGGGGAGAGGAAGAGAGAGGAGGGAGGGAGGGGAGAGATGAGGGAAGAGGGGAGGAGGGAGGGAGGAGAGATGAGGGGGAAGGGAGAGAGGAGATGAGATGAGGGGTGAGGGGGAAGAAGGAAGGAGAGGAGAGGGGGAGAGGGGGGAGAAGGAAGGAGAGGAGAAGAGGAGGGGGATGGGAAAGGAGGGAAGAGGAGGAGGGGGAGAAGGGGAGTGAGGGAGCAGAGAGAAAGAGAGAGGGGAAGAGGGAAGAAGAAAGAGGAAAGAAGAGGAGGAAAGGAGTAGGGGTGAAAAGATGAAGGACTGAAGAGAAGTAGAATTCGGGGGGAGGTTAGATGATAGGGGGAGGTTAGATGAGAAGTGGGGGAGAGTTGAGACCAAATGGCGTAAAAGAGCGAAGAGAGAAGATTAATCCCTGTTCACGGCGCAAACGGGAATCCGGATGGCCTCTGTGCAAGGACAATCCGAACACAGACAGGTGTTGCAAGGAGTGACCGGTGGAGCGGAAATGGCGTGAGGTCGGTGTGTCATTGGCAAGGCGGATGTTGGTACCGATACATCGATTAGAAGGCATTTTTTCTTGGTGAAAACTATATCCGGTCTATCAACCTTTAATTCTCTATCTGTATTGAATGGCATATTCCAGAGTATTGTTGCTTTGTCATTTTCTAAGGCCTTTTCTGGGATGTGCCTCTACAATCTTTTTTCTGTTGTAATTCCATAGTGTTGGCATAGCTTCCAATGTATATAGGTTCCAACTCTGTCATGCCTCTGGACATATTCTTTTTTAACCATCACCACATGTTCTGCAGTTACTTCTTGTATTTTTCTTCGTTATGGGTTTCTGGTGATTTCTACGTGTGGAGGCTTTGATCTTGTTCTGCAATTAAAAATCCTTCAGTCTCTGCTTTTAGTCCTGAACTTCCCAGCCATTTTTTGGGTTTTAATTTGTCTATTTCTTTTCTGTTTAGCATATGCCAATATTTGCCATGTTAGGGCTTTTCTTGCCATCGTTTCCATGATACTTTGTTGCTTCAGTTTTAATTTGGATTTCAGTTGTTGTTGTTATTATTATTTATTTTGTTTACCATTTACAAGTACGTGTGTGTTCCTCATTGTTTTATGTATTTTATTCAGTTTTCAGAAAATGTGAAGCATATCTTTAATAATGTATATTCGGTAGCTTTTAATCTTGGTGCACTACTTTTGACCCACCGCATATACATACACAAACCTCCGTACTTTCTGAACAGCGGCGAGATATACGCCTGCCACACACACACACACAAATACACACATACACACACACACATACAAACGCACACACGTACGCACACACACACACACGCACACATATACACACGCATATGTATGTATGTATGTATATATATATATATATATATATATATATATATATAATATATATATATATCGGTAGAATTAAATGGTTAATTTGAACAAACACCGTATATGCAGGAAGTATTATATCCACATCTTCATAAACATAAATGTCATACACAAACTGAATACAACTTGATTTTGATTATATCTTAAATTGAGTTATAAGTAAAAATTCCTGTCCGGAAATTGAAATGATTTAGGAAATTATGAAAATATGACATAATACAAGATCTTGTTTCAGTCACAATTTATGTAAGTTATTTCCTATTCTCTTCTCTCTTATAGAATAACAAGCTACTGGAGAAAGGAGATTATGACAGAATATATGAATAATCGAATAGCTAGATGTAAAATATTTATTGAATGAAATTACAATGTTAAAATCTGAATTTACAACGGCTGTTTGTGCGTTATGGAGATATGAAGTTTATAGTTCAGTATGAATTAATAGTTATGGGAAATTTTCTAGTCCACAGAAGTAATGTCAGTGAATTTGAATAAAGTGTTTGACCTATGTAGATATAGAGGGTATAATCTCTGTAATCGACTCCCTACCCAACCTAGTTCAGGTACACCGTTGATTTTCCGGAACCTTTTGAATTCAAAGCCATTCTGGATTGGCGATTTTTCCGAATCAGGAGTACTGACATTGGTTAACACACTCTAAGTGAAACAAATATTAAACATACTTTTATAATTAAATCAAATATACGTACCTGTATATTAGTATATAATGCCGCTGTTCGGAAAGGAACGTGGCTTAGTAGTTAGGGTATTGAATTCTCGACCGTAAGATTGTGGTTTCGATCCATAGACCGGGCGATCCGTTGTGTTCTTGAGCAAAGCACTTCATTTCATGTTGCTCCAGTCCACTCTGCTGTAAAAATGAATTCAACATGGAGAAGGATGAACTCCGCAAAGCCTTCTCTCCCTTTGACGCCCCAACGACACGCAATGGGTTAACGGAATTGTCAATTGTCAATATTAGTATAGATAGTACAGGTTTATTAATACTGTACTGAGCAGGTGCCGCTAAATTAGCCTGGCGGCCGTGGAATTTGTATTTTCCTGTCCGTAAATTACTCCCTATTATAAAAGATTCTGGATCACTAGTATCTGGAAGTCGGTGTTGCAATTGTAATTAAATAGATCTTTTATTTACTGAACACAAGAGTCAATTAAAGGACGAACGGCAAAGTTGGTCCTGGTAGGATTTGTGATTTCTAACATTGACTTCACGTCACATATTTACAAAGAAGTATAGATGATTCATCTAACTCAGAATTTAGCTGGAAATAAATTTTATTCATCCACAGAAAAACAGTGGATGATGTCGTTGGGGACAAGATCGTAACTCAAAGCATAAAGAGACGCAACTAATTATCATTAGATTGTTTTATGTGTCATTTAACCGATTCAGCTGCCCACCACGCTTTTTGAACGATACTTTTTGAACACTCTAGGTGCTATATTGAGTTTTAAGAAGATTTCGTAGCGGACACATTACAAGGAAAATGTAATATTAGGGCTAATTTTAAAAATGCTACAAGTATTAATATGTGCAATGTTGATGACATCTAAAAGTCATTAGCTGGAATTAAATTATTTTCAGTGATAAGACTGCGGTTATTGGGCTGAAGCAATGCTTCCATTTATATCGATCTTACTACTTATTTCAATTTAATACTTATTTTATTGATTTCTTTATCGAATGACTACGCGTCATCTTTCTAGCCTAGAGAGACGTAATTCAACATCTCTAATTTACAAGAACTCTCCCGATATATATATAACAGCTACCATTGATATATATATATATATATATATATATATATATATATATATAATATATATATATTATATATATATATATATATGTATATGTATATGTATGTATGTATTATATATATATATATGTATATATATACATATGTATATATGTATGTATATATATATGTATGTATATATATATATATATATATATATATATTATATATATATATTTCTTCCAAGAAATCTAATGCTCGTAGCTTAGTTTTTCCTTGGGGCTGGCCGGATCGGAGCGATCTCAAGATTAATCAGCCGAAATTGCTAGGATGATCCGGTTCTTGACTAAAGATTGAAGGCTTCGAATGTCCCGTCCGTGTTTTTTGTATCGTCTTCTAAATGTTTTACGTTCTTGTCCCAGTTTGTATTTTTCTACATATAATATATATATATATATATACATAACGAAAGAAGTTTGAAAATGCAATTTAAAAGATGAACTTTTTTTAATAATTCCTTCTGGAAATTATCTTGAGAATGTATAATATATTTGTTGTAATCTCTGTGCCCATATTTCAATGAGCTTGTTAAACTTTTTTTATTTCTCAACATGCTCTTGTCACCAAAGAATGTATATTTATATGGATTGTAGTACTCTGTGTCAACCAATATTCTGTGCATGGTTGAATATACAGATACAATACCAATACCAATATCAATTCCTTCTGGAAACTATCTTAAGCATGTCCTTGAGAATGATTATTTATGTAGTAATCTTTTGTACCCAATATTTTAAGGAACTTGTTGAACTTTTTTATGTCCTTAACATGTCCCTGTTACCAAAGACTGTATATATGTAATGTAGCAATTTGTAACAACCAATTATTAACGCAACCAAACTTTTACATGTTACTTTTGACAATCTTTTTACAAAGAGTGAAACCGGTAAAGTAAATAAACATCTTTTAAATTGCCTTTTCAAACCTTCCTTTCGTATATAATTCCACTCGTGCGGTACCCTACACTCCACTTTGTTATATATATATATATATATATATATATATATATATATATATATAATATTAGAGATAAAACCACTATTAGGCAAGTCAAACAGTGAAAAACAAGCCAATACATAAAATTAATTTAAAAATATAAAAGTAAAAATAAAAAATAATTTAAATAATTTAAACTTATAAATTTATATATATATATCTATATATATTATATATATATATATATATATATATATATATATATATATATATATATATATATGTATATTTTTATATTTATATATTATTTTATTATTAATTAATTAATTAATAATTTTTTAAAAATATATTTTTTAAATATCAAAAGTATTAAAATTTTATGTTTTTCACTGTTTGACTTGCCCAATAGTGGTTTTATCTCTAATTTAATATAATATAATATAATATATTTATACTATAAAATTGGATTTAATCCTAAATCTAATTTTTCCCTTAAGTTTGGATATTATACCTAATATATATATATTATATTATATTATTATATATATATATATATATATATATTTATTTTTTTTTTTCTAGTTTCAGCTCAGAGCTGCGGCCTTGCTGATGCACCGCTGTTTTGTGCTACACTGTTATTGCAACGAACCTCGTCTAATATGTGGCACTTGGTGAAGAATGGAGTTTGATACAGCTACTCTCATTTGCACCTCTTGCCGTGAGGTAGGTTCATCTGGGATTCTTGACAGGAAGATGTCCAGCTTTGATTTAAAAACCGCTACATTTACTGTGTGCAAGTTCCTCAGACTCTTTGGGAGAATATTAAAAAGCTGTGGGCCCTTGAAACCCAGGCTGTTGCAGAAGCTGGTCCTGAAGCGTGATGGCATTGCTGGGATCTTTGGCACTATGCAGTGTCGTCTCGTTCTAGCATTGGTGTAGCTTACAATGCCAAATTTTGGCACAATTATATATATATGTATATGTATATGTATGTATATATAGGTGTAGGAGTGGCTGTGTGGTAAGTAGCTTGCTTACCAGCCACATGGTTCCGGGTTCAGTCCCACTGCGTGGCACCTTGGTCAAAGTGTCTTCTACTATAGCCTCGGGCCAACCAAAGCCTTGTGAGTGGATTTGGTAGACGTATATTTGTATATAATACATGTATGCGTGTGTATATATTTGTGTGTCTCTGCTTGCCCCCCCCACACACAACATCGCTTGACAACCGATGCTGGTGTGTTTACGTCCCCGTAACTTAGCGGTTCGGCAAAAGGGGCCGATAGAATAAGTCATAGACTTACTAGTACTTATGGAATAACTACTAGGCTTACTAATAAGTCCTGGGGTTGATTTGCTCGACTAAAGGCGATGCACCAGCATTGTCACAGTCAAATAACTCAAATAAGTAAAGAATATATATATATATATATATATATACATAATATAGCAATAATAAATCTCTGAACGAGATGTAAACAGTAACTGTATGACAAGGTAAGGTATACTAGCCATCTCAATATGCTAACCAATAAGGGTGGCTTTAGGCACTCTTTCTGTGTCCTTATGGTATTTGCAAAGGAAATGGTATGCTTGCATACAGTTTTTCGAGATCAGTGACGAAAAGTTACTGGAAAAACGATATAAAGATTTGCATTGGGACCCCCTTCATCGACAACCGGTGACTGCCGTACGCTAAAGACAGGCAAATACCTAGAAACTGCAGTCCGTGCGTGTCATCTAGGTTGACGAGGGAGGGATGACCTCCCTTTGCAAATACCATAAGGGCACAGAAAGTGTGCTTAAAGCCAGCTGGAGACGATGATCTACTGGTGCTACAAGCTACAGTAACACCCACCCTTAGTGGTTAGCCATATTGAGATGGCTAGTATACCTTACATATAATGTATGTATATTATATATATATATATATAATATGTATATATGCATGAATATAACATAAATGTATATATATATATATATATTATTTATATATATATATGTGTGTATATGTATTATATAGTATCTCTCTCTCTCTCTCTCTCTCTCTTCTATATATCTATATATATATATATATATATATATATATATATATTATTTATATTATTTACACTTGACGGATATTTGTCCTCATCTTGTTTGTTGTTTATACAACGTTTCGAATGATATACCCTCCAGCCTTCATCAGGTGTCTTGAGGAAATTTCGAATCTAGGTTCTCATTTCCAGGGTATTTTTCGGAATCGTTAGTAGCCCGCGCTCTTAACCACTACGCTATACGACCGTGGGCAATTTTGGAGTGAATTTTAGGGCTTATAAATCTAATATTTTCCTATCCTTCTTTAATATCGGTTCCCATATGCTATTCATACCTGCACTCAGTCTGCTTAGGAGGTTGTTGTGTCCTAGCATATGTGCTGGTTCTTTTAGTTTTTGTATTTTCTAGTGGTGTTCTCTGTCTATTATTTTAACTTCATCCTACAAAGGGAGGTGGTCTCCATTTTTCCATACATGATCAGCTATACCCGATTAATCAATATCTCCTCGTGTCACAGCTTTACGATGTTCCTCTACTCTTATTTCGAGGGGCGGCATGTTTCGCCTTTGTATAACCTACAACAGCTGCATGGAATGGAGTACACGCAGTTTTTGGTCATATTCTCTTCTATTGGTGGTTTTACTCGATGGAGATATTTGCAAAGTGTTGTATTACTCTTAAATACTGTCCCGATGTCATATGGGCCGCATATCCTTTGTATCTTTTCGGAGAGAAATAGGGTAGACAGACTGTGGATAGTTTATTGGTTTCCTCCCTTCTTTTCTCCATAATTGGAGTGGATAGTATGTTTTCGTGGTAGTTGTTGCTTAATAGATTGTTATTGAGCTTTATCATTTCTTCCTGGTGAGTATCACGATTATTACTTATATTCTTTGCTCGATGTTTTAGGCACTGAGCAATCCCTCTCTTTACATTGTATGGATGGTGGGAATTGAAGCTGAGATATCATCCAGTAAAGGTCGTCGGCTTGCGGTATAAGGATGTCCCGAATCCATACTGGTGCGTGTTATTAATACGCCCAGGAATGCTAGCTGATGGTCTTTTTCCTTTTCCATTGTGAACTGTATGTATGGCTTTATCGAGTTCACATGATCTAACAGTACTTGGACATCTTCCTTGTTGGGCCAGAGTATAAAGGTGTCATCAACATATCGCAGCCATAGGGTTGGTTTCAGCGGTGTTAATCTTAAAGCCAAATCCTCAAGATATTCTATGTATACATTCGGCATTATCACCGATCATGCGAACTCAATAAAGCCATCCATACACCTCACAATGGAAAAGGGAAAACAAACAAACAGCTAGTATTCCTGGACGTATTAATAACACGCACCAAGTATGGATTCAGGACATCCGTATACCGCAAGTCAACCTTCACTGGACGATACCTCTACTGAGATTTTTCCTTAACTGTAAATATATACATACATATATATATATTATATAATATATTTATATATATAATATATATTATATATATATATATATCTATATATATATTATATATATATATTATATATATATATATATTATATATATATATAATATTATATATAAGAAAATAGTAAAGTGTGAAAAAACGACAGAAGGCTTAAATGTAAAAAAATATATATATTTGTGTCAAAATGTGTGGAGAATATTGAAAAATTTTTTTCCCTTTCCTTAAAATGACATAATTTTAAAATTTTTAAAGAAATTACCGGTTTCGCGTGTAGCTTTTCAAATTCTTGGACGTTATATAAACATAACGTCACAAGAAATTTGAAAAGCTACACGCGAAACCGGTAATTTCTTAAAAAATTTTAAAATTATGTCATTTTAAGGAAGGGAAAAAAAATTTTTCCAATATTCTCCAGACATTTTGACACAAATATATATATTTTTTAACATTTAAGCCTTCTGTCGTTTTTTCACACTTTACTATTTTCTTATATATTCACCCACGTGCTTTACCAAACAAACTTTCTTATCTATATATATATATATATGGGTTATAAAATGAGATAGGGGTTGAAAAATTCAACCCACCATGGGATCACATATATCCAATATACTGCTAGATAGGTACCCAACAAGACTAATACATAGATGTTAAAAATTGCCAAGCTTTAATAATGAAAAAAATTTCATTAATACATAGAGTGCATTTTTTATTTTTCCCATTATACACAGGTGCTGAAGTTAGTTTGGGAACTCAAAAGTAAGAACTTAGATTTTAGATTAAATTGGAAATACTAACTTCAGCAGCTGTGTATAATGGAAAAAATAAAAAATGCTCTCTATGTATTAATGAAATTTTTTTCATTATTAAAGCGGGTAGGCATACTATTAACAACATAAATGAAAAAAACTTTTTTTTGCATTCATAAACTACCGTTCACCTTTTCTAGATTCAAAGAGAACTTAGCTTTTCTACTAATAATTTTTTAACTCCCTTCTGTAACTAACTATACTAGTGGTCTTCTATAATTCTAAAGCATGCAACTTATAAATTTATAATTTTATATAATTTTGTAGCTACACATGTATAATAATAGATGTGTCCAGTATTAATTGTTATTTGTTTTTTGTATGTGGGTTTTTGTCTTGTTTTTAAGGGAAATACACTATGACAAGTAATAACACATTCATTTTGGTATTTGCCTTGTAATATGTGATTCCCGAAGTTTTCTAATATTGCATAGTGTATATGAATATTATGGTTAGTTACCTATCTCTAGATAATGTAATACTATTGTGTAATATATGAGAGCCTTTTTGGGAGTTTGTTTTGTTTAGGTTGAGAATCTAGGTTTTTTTGTATGTGTTTATTTGGCAGGTTTATATTGTATATTTGGTCTTTCTTTGTACTCACCTTAATTTGTATCTTATGCTATTTACTAATAAATCTTTTCATTTACAAACATTAGGCTTTATAAATATTACCAGCCTTATATATTTAGTCTATATTTATAGTCTTCTGGATCTGTACATTAAATTATCCATCTATCGAATTTTTTACTCACTATCTACAGGTATAAACTTTCATAGTATTAGCCTGTATACTAAGTTTATATTGGTACTTTCTTCAATATATATCTTCACTTTATTTTTGTTATTGATTTACATTTATACTCTTTTATGTATATGTGGATATATGCATATTAGCATTACTATATTAGGTGTACCTGTACCTATGCATTTATCTGAATTGGTTCTCTATGGTATCTATATTTGCATTTAGTCATCTAATTATTTATTTTTTTTATTATTTATTTACTTATTTAAGTGTAGATTTATACATACAACATATCAAGTCATTATTTATTTATTTATTTATTTATTTACTTATATAAGTGTAGATTTATACATACATATCAATCATTTATTTCTTAATAATATATGATACATATACTGGTTTGTACTTATATTATGTGTGTAATCGTAATTATTTCTTCTTATTTATTTTATCACATTTTAACTTAAGTATTTACATTCTTTTAATTTCTGTGATTTTCTTATATACGATTGCATTAGTGAGTCCCCCAGTTGTTATTATTTAATGCCTAATCTTGTTTATAATGGCATAGAATTTAATAAGTAAAAAAGAGATATATATTTATAATATAAAAATTAATCTATACTGTATAACTTAGCGTACATGGAATCATAACAAATTACGATAAATCTAGTAACCGTTATGTTGACTATGATAAAAACCGGTGTTAAATACGGAGGGTACCTAGTGAAATAGCATCCGACATCGTGATATATTGATATATAAATATAAATATATATATCTTTGAAATAAATATTTTATGGAAATATATGAGTGGATCTTTTTTGTTATTTGAGGCATAGTTATAATTTTGAAAGATTAGATGACAGTATAGTTGCTCCCCTATTTATTTATCTTTGTGCTAGAGGTTGCTTGTAGATGTGTATATGTATAAGTGTATGTGTGTGTGTATACATATAATTATGTATGTATGTGCGATTGATCTGTCGATGTGCGTGTGCGTATTTGCGTTTCTTGATTAACTAACCGTAAAATTTCTTTTGTGACTCAAATTTCAAACTACAAGCCAATCGAATTAATCTAGAATAATCAATATCAAGCGGACAGAATAACTAAACTCATAGTTACTACGATTTTGAATGGATGGACTTGGTGCAAACTTAACTGTATCTGTTATTATTATTAATATTAATAGTAATTTTTATTGACTTTTATAGGTTTATAATTTTATGAACTGAACTATGGTTTTTTATTATTATTTTTCAGGTATGGGTATGATTTTAATTTAAATAGTAGTGCGCATACATCTCCCTATGTGTAAGTTTTTAGAACTATTAGCCAAATATGTAAAATAACTGTGCTTATTAATATTAATATATACACTGATATGTATTTTGTTTTATTTTGTTTTGTTTACCTTGCATTATTGTATCAATGAGTATTATATATGTGTAGCATTATGGAGTTTATGCACAAGTTTTTATATTTTACATTTTTATTTTTATATTTATATGTATATGGAAAATAATTTTTCCACAATTATAACAAATTAAATTCTCTGAAGAGCCGTGGGGCATCCTTGTTAATGCCTCATTCTATACCTGCTTAATGGCTTATAGGTTAAATGAGGTATGACTGCCCTTACTGCCGAAACAGCTGTCAGATATGATATAATTACATATTATATTTTTATATTTTATACTTCTATTTCCTTGTCTATTTATATTACTATATATTTTGTATAATGCCTTTACTGATATGTAATGGTGTAATAAAGTATTGATTGGGTATCATCTGATAGTTGATGTTTTATTGATTCAAGTATGTTTCTCCATTTTCTAATTTTGTATTATATATATATATATATATATATAATATATATATATATATATATATATATTACTACATATTAAAACAAAGTTGTTTATTCTTTTCTTTTCACGCGGGTAGAAATATAGGAAAATGCACTGGGATTCGTATTTTATAGTTAAACATTTTTGAAGACCTAACCGGTTCCACAGATTTTTCTGAGTTTCCGAAAGACAGAGAGCTATGCTGCAACTGCCTTGCTTCTGATTGGAATTAACAAATTGTCTCTTTTTTGTAGAGAGAACATTACCCAAATTAGTATGTTTTGACACGTTTCGATTGGTCGAGGATTATCACGTGTTCTGATTTTGGAAAGTTTTGTAAGTTCTCCGCTACGTTCGTTCTCTAAAACCATGTGTCAATGTTTAGCGCCTTTAGTTAAAGTTGCCATGGTTGAGTAAACATGTCTAGTGGTAAACTCTAGCAGTCACGGCTGTCTGAAATTTATTTGTCAAATATAGTAGACGAAGATCTCGTGATTAGTATTAATCTTAGTATTTTTTATTTAGGTTCCCCACTACGTCCGTGCGTTAATATGTGACAATATTTTTTTGCGCCGACAATCAAGGTTGGCAAGTTGAATGAACATGTCTAGCGACAGTCTTAAAATAAGCTTCTCTAAACTTAATCTGTCGAGTAGTAAAGTGAACAGGAGTTGTCTCTATGTAGTCTAGTGGTTGAGTAGTTATGACTTGTGTTTATATATGTAGGCACCAAATTTAGCTATTAAATGTCTTTTTTCTAACCGTTCAACATTTAGGTGCATGTAGAATCAGTCAGTTAACAGTCATGATTGTGTCTAAAGTTTAGGTTGTTAGCTGTATAATTTCAACATGTGAAGTAGTAGAATGTGCTTGTGTCTGAATAGTTGTTCGTGAATGTATTTAGTTTGATAAAGTTTATTCAGTCTTGGTTTGTACATTTCCACGAATATACTTTCTTTGTTTATCTGTACTTGGACTGCGGTATTGACCGAAAAAAGGTAAAGAGAAAAGATTTAGAACTTGGGGGACTTATTTCTAGCACATATGTCTATGTGCCTACTAAGTAGTATCTGCCTCGTACTGAGGTGTCGTATTTGCTGTCTATGAATGGTAAGTCTATTTCTAAGAGTGATTTCTGTTTGACCTGTGTAATCCTCGTTGCATCCTTTACATTTAATAGCATATATTAATTTTTTTTAACGAACAGGTAAAATAATTATTTATGGTAAAAATATGTTCTGATTTAAATTCATATCTATCATCTTCAATGAAGTTGATGCAGGTCCGACAGTTAGGGCGGCCACGCATTTTGACTGTTTATACGAGGTTTGTAGAATATAATTTAGCCATAGTGAGCAGTTTCTTGAGGGATTCTGATTGGTTTTTTTTTGCTTTTGATTATATTGTGTTTCTAGAGCTTGTTTCATTCTTGGGCCTTGTCTTTTCCAGTTTTCTTATATATATTGGTAAAATGAATATCCATATATTCTGTAGTGATACTTTATATGTACCAATTCTAAATATCTCAATACTAGGTTTGTAAGAACTGGGGTTGCTTTCGTTCCTACAGTATTTCCACATTTTTGTTGGTAGTAATTGATATCTAACATGAATTAGTATACTGGAAGATAAATTTTAATGCTTCAATCATAAATTCTTTGTCGATGCTCTCTGGTAGTTTACCTTGATAATTTTCTAACTAGAATTTGATTGCTTCAATTCCATAGTCGTGTGGCATATTAGCATGCATGTTCCCGACATAGAAACATACAATGAGTGTCTCTTCATTGATCATTTTTATGAGGTGGCTTAGTATGTCTAGATCATTTCTAATGAGGGTTTTGATATATTTCAGAAGGGGCTTCAGTAAGATGTCAAGAAATTTGCTTAAGTAATGGGTTTCACATCATGGGCACGCTATATGGGGACTTGATTTAAAACGTCGTGGTGATTAGACATTAATGTATATGTCTCATGATTCTTTACAGGCTTTATTAACTATCTGGCTTTTGTAAGGGAGCCATTCCCACCTTTCCTTCAGGACATACCTATACATACATACACATATTCAAGCACAGACACGCATATATATGTGTCTATATGTATATGTGTATGTATATATATATTATATGTATTGTTATAATATGTACTTGTATATATATATGTATATATATATATGTATATGTTATATATATATATATATATATATATATATATATATATATATATATATATATTTATATGTATATATACATATGTGTATGTATATGTATATGCTGTATATGCAATATATGTATATGTGTATGTATATATATATATGTATATGTATATATATATATATGTATGTATATGTATATATATTTATATATATGTATATATATGTATATATATGTATATATACATATGTGTATGTATATGTATATGTATATATATATGTATATATATGTGTATATGTATATGTATATGTATATATATGTATATGTATATTTATATATATATGTATATATATATCTGTATATATATATATGTGTATATGTGTATGTATTGTATATCTATATATATATATTCATATTATGTATAATTTAATATACATATGTATATATAATAATATGAATGTATATGTATATATATATGCCTATAATATATATTATGAATGTATATGTATATGTATATATATATAAATATATAATATATCTATATAATGTATATATGATTGATGATTGATTGATTCTAGTTTCAGCTTATGAGCTGTGGCCATGCTGGGGCACCGCCATTTGGTGTTGCTACTTGGTTTCACTTCATGGAGGCTTTCTAGCAACTGCTATTTGGTGCATGAGAGAGTTCGATGCAGCTGCCCTCATCTGCCCCTCCTGCCGTGAAGTTGGTTCATCTGGGACACCTGACAGGAAGAGATCCAGCTTCATTTTAAAGACATCTGTATCCACTCCATGCAGGTCTCTCAGGTTCTTCGGGAGGATATTGAAGAGCTGTGGGCCTCGGAAGCCCAGGCTATCACAGAATCTTGTCCTACATCTTGATGGCAGGTTTGGAGTCCTAGGCACCACGCAGTGGCGCCCAGTTCTGGCATTTGCGTAACTCTCGATGCCAAAGTTCAGGACACTTCCCTCCAGGATCTTCCAGATGTATATTATGGCATATCTTTCCCGCCTACGCTCCAGGGAATATAATTTTAATCTCTTGAGTCTTTCCCAGTAGCTTACATTCTGCATAGAGGCTATCTTCTTTGTGTAGCTTCGTTGGGTCGCCTCAAGTTCTGTGATCAACTTGACACTGGATGGTGACCATAGCTGAGAGCAATAGTCAAAGTGGCTTAGGACAAGTGTCTTCCAGAGGACCATCATGGTTTCTTTGTTCTCTTGTTCTAAAGGTTCTAAGAATCAATCCAGCCAGCCGTCTACATTTCAGTGTCAGTTTAGCAACATGTACATGAAAGGTCGCGTCATCACTCATGTGAATACCCAGGTCACGCACTGATTGTGCCGCTGGGATTGCAATCCCTCCGGGTCCAGTGTATTCATTGGGTATTGCATTCAGTTTTGCATGCTGATAGTATAAAGCTTGAAACTTTCCAGCATTGAACTGCATGCTATCTTTTCAGCTTTTCAGCCCTTGTATATTTCGTCCAGCTCACATTGCAGGTGTTTAGTGTCCTCAGGGTTCTGTATTGCCCTGTGAAACTTTTGTATCATCTGCATAACTTGTGATCGTGGCTCTCTGCGTGGCTGAGGGCATGTCTGAGAGGGCCATTATGAACAGTAGTGGTCCCAGAACAGTGCCCTGCGGAACACCGCTCACTATTTGTGTGTTAATGGAGGTGGCCCCATTGGCTACTACCACCTGACTTCTATCCTTCAGAAAGTCATGAAGCCATTCTCCCAGTTTTCCAACTATTTTGAGATCACGCAGTTTGTGACATATCATTCCATGATCGACTTTATCAAAGGCCTTTGCAAAGTCGAGATATATCACTTCCACATTTGGTGGTTGAGCAGCCGTTTCAGCACCCTCATAGTGTTGTAGGAGCTGAGTTAAACAGCTTCTCCCTGGTCGGAAACCATGTTGGGTGTCGGGCGCAAGTCATTCTCTTCAAGGAAGGTGATCAGCTTCCTTCTGACTATTCGTTCCATGACCTTGCTGATGTGTGAGGTCAGAGAGATAGGTCTATAGTTCTTGGCTTCCGCTCTGCTACCTCCTTTATGATGGGGCATATTTTACCTTCCTTCAGTTTTCCTGGAAGTTTGCCAGCTGCAAGGAAGCTCTGAAAGAGGAACTGCAGTGGTCTTGCTAGGACTCTCTTACATGCTTTTAGGAGGATTGCCGGAATCCATCGGGGCCAGTAGCTGAGTCTGTTTTCATTTCATCTATAGCCTTGGTTACATCTCTTCCTTTATATATCGATGTAATCTATCGTCGCCGCCTCTGATTTTATATCTGCAGTGTTAAAAAGTCAGTTGGATTGGTGATTTGGAGATGCCCAAGGGGTGGAGTGAAAACACTCTTGAATTGCTCATTCAGTATTTCACTTACCCTCATTGGTTTTCCTGTAAGTGTGCCATCCTTTTCGAGAGTGGCCCTATTCTACATGCACTGTAGCTGTTTCTTTGGCATACCTGTAGAAAGCTCTGGGTTAGATTTTATGTTTTCTATAGCCCAGGCTTCTCTGTCTGCCCTTCTTTTTCATGGAGAGTTGCAGACATTTTTCGATTTCCACAGTTTTATTTTTAGGCGGGACTTTTCACTGCTTTCAATCTGTTTTGTTTAGGCGATTGAAAATTTCGTACCCGTCTCATTAAAATTTTCCTCTCTCTGGGGATTTTGTTCTTGTGTACAGTGGCCTTTCTCTCTGGGACACATTTGTAGCATATGGCTTGCATTACAGACATGAATTGTTGAAGTTTCACTTCGATGTCTGCGAGGAGAGACATTTAGGCCAGTTTTGTTTTGAGGATCTCTTTCTCAATTTGTTTCCAGTTGCCTTATGGTAGTTCAGCTGGAAAGATTTTTGAGGGTTTTTGTAGGCTGCATGTCCGTGCTCTCTTTTGGCCCGTACATGGTCAGCTCTATCATGTTGTGATCCGAGAGTAGTGTCGGTGTCACTTTCACATTATGGATGAGATCCATGTCATTTGTGAAGCAGAGATCCAGTGTGTTTTTCCTGCCCTGGTTGGTTGGAGTATTACCTGCTCCATTACAGGGTGTTGATGAGGTTCGGAGGGACCTCGCCTGTCCTCGTTCACATCTTGTCATTCCTGGGAGAGAAAGGCCCTCGGGCCATCTGACATTGGGCAGATTGAAGTCTCCCATAAGAAGCACACCTATGTGTTGTTCTAATGGTTAGAATTTCTTCTATTTTTATAAGGCAGTCTTCAAACTTGCCCACATGGCTTGGGGCATCTGGAGGGCGATATGTAGCACACACAACTACATCAAGTTGCCTGATATGTACAATTAGTGTGTCACACACCGAGTTTGAGTATGACAAGAGGACCTGGGGTGTGAGGTCCTCACGGATGGATGTACATATGTATATATATATATGTAAGTATGTATTTATGTATGTATACGCTTAGTTGCGCTAACTTAACCCCTACACCAAAGACCCATCAAAATGCTAACCGCTCAAATTAGGAATCTAAACTTACACATACACATAAAGACAGACAGATAAGTAATTGCGACGAGAAAGGAATAAACAATTATCTTATGAACTTCATTAGCATATAGCTTTTTTTTCTATAAGATGCTGTGGACTCATAGTTGAGTGCCTGAGTTTCAACTTATAGTTTTATCGGAGGTTCAAACATGAAGTGCACTTATAGCAATAACAGCTGTAGGTTAATGAAGTTGATAATCGTTTATTCCTTTGCCATCTCAGTTTCTAACCGCTGTTTACTCGACTAACGCTTCGTTTTGAAGCGTATGTATGTTAAGTTCTACACAGTACTGCAATGTCTAAGCGCAAAATAAAAACATATATATATATATATATATATATATATATATATATATATATATATAATAATAATAATAATAATATAAAAATAAATAGGTGCTGACATGATTATGTAGTAGGAAGCTTGCTTTACAGCCACATGGTTCCGCGTTTAGTTTCACTGCTTGGCACCTTGGGCATGCGCCTTCTACTATAACCTCGGGCTGACCAAAGCCTTGTGAGTGGATATGGTAGAAAAAACTGAAAAGAAATTCATTGTGTGTGTCTTTGTGTGTGTTTGTTCCCCACTACCGCTTGGCAACCGATGTTGATGTGTGTCCGTCCACATAAACTAGCGATTCGGCAAGAGAGATCGATAGAATAAATACCAAGCATTAAAAAATAAGTACCATGGTCGATTCATTCGACTAAAATACTTATATATAAGGAAGGTAAATGCGCAGAAATGCTATATTGGAAAAATATATGGCATCGTCATGAAATGAAATGGAATATTTACATAACCAACTGGTTTCGTCTTTGCTACTAATGACTAAGTAGTCAGCAATAATGTTATAGTTTCATGCTCTCATAATACGTTTTCATCCCTTGTCTATAAGTGGAAATTAGAAAGAAGGCTCAAAGTAGAAAGACCAGAAGGCGTTATCCCAGAGTAACGAATGTCAATTTTCCTCCAGCAATGGGAAATACTCAAGGGATATATTTAAGTCTCAACGAAGGAACTCGATACACGTAATTATATCTCATACGCTTAGACAGAAAAAATAGTCTTTAACAATTCAAATATAATTAGTAACACTAGTAATCTGCACCAACGTAATTACACTAAATGTTTTTTTTAGATTCAGAGACAGACGTTGGAACAAAACTTACTGGAGAAATCCAAAGCAATAAATTTATCAAAGAAATCTTTTTCAGTGGCAAAAATTAACATACAAAGCGGATAAAATTTACCCGAAACCCACGCAGATTTAATCAGGATTTTGCGAAAAGCTGACTTGTAGAAACACTACTTCATTTTGATAACGATAATAATTCACTTGTTAAAAACAAAAGCATTATCTTCCACCTAAAAATAGGAATAAAACACTCAAAGACTTTTAGACCTCATTCTGAAGTTCCCTATAATACTTTCCACAATCTAATCACAGAACTACTGAATGAAAAAATGAAATTGGTAAAAGATAAAGAATAAAAAAGAAGACATCGGAGGGGCGATGCATACCCTGCACGCAAATAAATTTTTTCGCAAATTATTTTCGCGAATACGTTAAAATACAAGTTGGCAAAGAAATTTGAATAACATTTTAGGAGGTTTGGAATTTAAATTAAGAAAGAATAACATAAAATGATGATTCTTCTCCAATTTTTCACTGAGGGAGCATACTTATTCAAAACAACAACAAAAGAAGGAACTTTGCATTTCAAGAGTTTTACAGTGAACTGCTAAAATACGAGCTGACAAAGAAAATCAAAGGTTGTTTTGGAAAGTTCAACATACAATTTGCATATGAGTAAAATTTACATATGACTAAATAAATGATTATTCAAATAATAATCTATTTCGCTCCATGCACTTCTTGTTCTCACAATTTCCGGCTATAATGAATCGTCTTGAGATGAAAGTGCATTGGTAGATTGGTTTTGCATCGACACACTAAATACATTATAAAGCTTATGACACATTTATGTAGCTAAGCATCTATTCATATATATATATATATATATATATATATATATAATATATATATATATATATATATATATATATATATATTGGTATTTATGCAAGTGTCTATTATATGCGACTGTATTAGCAAGTATAAATGGTCAATTATATTTATGTATCTCTGGTTATTAGTCGCATGGGAATGCATTGTGATTGATTTAATTTTGATTGCAATGCCTAAGAATAGCAATCACTTGTTTAGAATGTCATTATTGTTAACGATGGTATTGTGGACCTAGCAACTGGTAACAAGATATAAAACTATCGAGATGATTGGGTTTTCTTGTCTGTGAATTTTGATTGTCTGATGAATAAAATATAAATCCTGCTCAACTGATTCGCTTTTATCTAAAACTCATTCATGCAGTTTAAACTCTTTCATACTAAACTTAAGTTTAGATTCGGATACACAGAAGGTGTGTGACCTAGTGATTAGGATATTGCATTCAAGATTGAAAAATTGTTATTTCGATTCCCAGACAGGTCGATGCGTTGTGTTCCTGAGAAAAACACTTCATTTCACGTTGTTATCACTTCAACATCTGGTGTGGCACCAGGCGCAATGCCGATTTGATCGAGAGCATGATCTAATGTATAGTACAACATTTGATCAGTAGAAACATCATCTATTCAGCAAAATGAAGCAGTATTCCCATTTCTCGTTTAAGATAGATGAGTCCACTATATACTGAAATGTGCCACTCCTACCTTTACTGGACAAATGATGTGTTTATAACGTGCTGCTAAAATTGTTTGCAAATCAAGGTATTTGATTACAGCCAATTGAAGGATGTCGATTAAAATTACATGTACTTTTGTAGGAAAGTTGTGTCTTGTCGATGACAGAATGTGTATAATCTATTCTAGGTTTGGAAGTTAGAAATTCTATCAGTATAATCATCTATATTTCTATTCTCATACTAACACATTAATGACACCGGTAAAGTATTTCCTTTGTTCGAACTATCATAATAAATAGATTTTCATTAAAAAAAGATCGATTCAATGCAGTCGTTTGCCTTTCGAGATATAGTAACGAAATCTCTCTTAAAGCGGATCCAACTCTTTCAATAAAGGAAAGACAAGATTGGTAACTTCCTGGGCAAAAATAAGGGATAGCTACGGCTGGAAAATTTTTGATTGTGGTCTACTCGATCAGAATTAACCTATAGCTAAGCAGTAGAAGCAGCAGTAGCAACCAGAAGAAAATAAAATCAATTTGTTTAATTTTTCGTGATCAGAAACATCGATAACCCATATTGATTTCAGGGTAAGACACTAGGACTTGAATAGGTTTATATATATATTTCCATTATATCTACAGTCGAATGAAGAACAAAAGTAACTATTCTTTTAAAATATAAAAATGAACATCTTTTATATTCAACGCGAAGACCAGAGGCTGCAGATATAATCATGTAACTTCGGCTTGCTTTAATGATACTTCAGATTCAATTAAATTCATTCTCTTTGTTGATTATAATGAGAAAGCAAATAGTACAGTGTTGAAAGCAAAACTGATCGAATAATGGAATTTGTTATATGAAAATATAATTATTGTTCTCTACAAATTTATTTAACTAACATTATCCATTATATTATACCTCAAATAGAACATTTTTCTTTGTTATTGTCTTTGCCACTGTCTGTGTGTCTTTGTATGATTAAACTCTCTTTCTTAGATGTTCTCTGTTCGTAAACATTTAATATCATTAGGTGGGTATTTTTGATGTTTTTGTTCAATACCCAAGTCATTTCTGATCAAGGAGATCTATGATCAAGCGTGTTCAAGTCCCGATCATCTTACCATTTTTTGAGGCAAAATGTTATTAGAACTACATTATTTGTCCTTAATTTTCCTAAGAGAGTAGATTAGGATTTGGGATTTGTAGAGACTCCCTCGACGGCATGTTTAATATTGCTTTTATTATAATTAGTTTGAGTGTGAAGACAGCAGAGTTCTTGCCATATTTTGCTCTTGTCTTTCCATGTTCTAAATTTAAAACTAACAGGAGTCCAGTTTATCTTTAATCACATTAATGTCGATGGAAGTAGGTACCAGTGGTATAATTCTTATTTCTTATTTATTGCCCATAAGGGGTTAAACATAGAGAAGACAAACAAGGACAGACAAAGGGATTAAGTCGATTACATCGACCCCAGTGCGTAACTGGTACTTATTTAATTGACCCCGAAAACACAAAAGTTAAAATTGACCTCGGCGGAATTTGAACTCATAATGTGAAGACGGACAAAATACCACTAATTATTTGGCTCATCGTGCTAATATACACTCATATATTAAGTTCTATCTGTCCCGTTTATTCTACCAAATCCATGAACGCACACGCGTACATTTATATATACCTATATACCTTTGTATATGTTTGTGTTTGTGTGTACGTATGTGTGTGTGTTTTGTGTGAGCATGTGTCCAAGAAATTAGCTCTTCTAAAATACCTGTACCACATTTATAAAAAATTATATTTACTTATATATTTGAGCATATTATTCACATTATTACTGAGAATCCTTATAATATGATTCAATTATCTATTTCCTGGAATCCTGGAAGTTATGAGCATGCTTCAAATGACACATATGATTCGAAATGTGAAATGTTAATTTCAACGTAGTGGCAGACGAAATACCTATTTCTTTACTACCCACAAGAGGGGACAAACAATGATAAACAAACGGATTAAGTCAATTATATCGACCCCAGTGCGTAACTGGTACTTATTTAATCGACCTCGAAAGGATGAAAGGCAAAGTCGACCTCGGCGGAATTTGAACTCAGAACGTAACGGCAGACGAAATACTGCTAAGCATTTCGCCCAGTGTGCTACCGTTTCTGCCAGCTCACCGCCTTTACCAGTGGTATACTGGTGTCAATTCACTATCGTCTAAAACCTGTGACCTGCAGCTAATGTAAATCATCAATGATGATAGCTTAAATGATGAAAGATGTATTTCAAGAGACGATGACAACAGAATGATGACCAAATAAACCTGGACGTATGTAGAACCCTGTTGAGCTTAGAATACTGATGAGACTGGAAGCTTATTGACTCCGAGACTAGAAGGAATGTTTCAATATCCAATTTCGACCGTTTTTTTCTTCGAAACATTAATACATGACTTTACAGGAATCTCCGGCCCCACAAAATTCCAACAGTGGTTATGTGATTAAGAGAGATGAGTTGCTGCTGTTGTCATCATTGCGTAGTCTCAGACAGACCCAAACAGGCTACTTATTTGCCGAAGCATTTGTCGTAAATCAGACATCTATTGCCGTAGTCTATACCTTCAGGAGGATCAAACAGCGTATTTCCCATTGCAGAGATAAATCGATTGTGGTAAAATATGGCTTTCTTCTGCCTCTTGCTGTTGCCTGTTGCCATTGTATAAAAATATAATTACGTTCACTCGTTAATGTTATAGTTCTGCTTCTTGTTGCAGTTATCGCCTCCTAAGTGAGCTCTGGTTGACCAGATTTATCTCATAGAAGTAGCAAACTGATTATCTATGAAAGATAAATAGGAAAGACTAATGTATACAGTTTTGTTATAAACAATGTCACAAGCAAACCCATATACACGCACACAAAACATACACACTAAAAGCATACACACGCAAACACAGACACACACACATACAGACACACACACACAAACACAGATCTGGACGCAGATGTTGTACTGTACATTAGCTCATGGTCTCGATCAAATCGACATTGCGCCTTGTGCCACACACACCAGGTGTCGAAGTGATAACAGCAACGTGAAATGAAGTGTTTTACTCAGGAACACAACGCATCGACCTGTCTGGGAATCGAAATGACAAATTTTCAATCTTGAATGTAACACTTGAACAGATGGGGATACACATCACGGGAAGACAACATGGATTAAGCAGAACAAGAGGAAACACACGGGATAAAGAGTCACTGAAGAGATCACAGGAAGTGTGACGAAAGAGCTTTAAGAAAAGATATAAAACGACAATGATAATAAAGCTGAAGTGAAGACCAAATATACAGTGCGTGTGTTTAATTGGCAAAATATGACCATCCTGAAGTATAATAATACTAATATACATATTTCAATAATCATTCATTGTGACATAGAGCTTTAAATGTGGTTTAGCTTCAAACACAGAACAATACTACAGGTGCATTTAACAGGTCCTTATATCTCAAATGGCCCAGCATACCTTTGTGTGAATGGATACCAATATTTTGTAAGACCTGGCCGTTCTACGAATCAAGGAACTTGTATTTTACATACCAAATCTTACCAACTCATCTCAATATAAACTTAATTATCATACATGAACGCACAAGACGATGTGTGAGTATTTATGCGAGCGTATGTGTTGGAGTGCATTCGTAGATGCGTGAGTATATTCATGTACATACATTTATACACTATGAACATACATGCATGTACACACATGCTATCTATGTATATATATATATATAATATATATATATATATTATATATATATATATATATATATATATATATATATTTATATATATAAATATATGTATATATATATGTATATATATAGATATACACGTACGTACAAACACATACACACACGCACACACTCGCACACACTCGCACACACACGTACACACACACACACGCACACACACACACATATATATAGAGAGAGTGTGTGAGTGAAAGACACGTGATTTGATGTGTATGAGCAAACGCGAATGTATGCGTTATTCTTCCGGTTGAATAATCAATACTGTAGCGAACTTTAAATACCATTTGTACATTAAAGAAGAAATATACGGAATGTATCCTATTGAGACCAAATTTAGTTACCTTAGCAACAGCGAGTCGTCTTCGACACGCACGTAAATCAGCTGCCTATGCATAATGACCTCATAATTTTTATTGAGAAGTATTTTCTCTACTTCGAAGCCGAACAATTACTAAATTACTTTATAGTACTATCAAACTGGTGAAATTGAAACCTTCCTGTTCTCTGACAAAAGCAAGCTACCACAGTAAAGCTCTACAAGAAGGCATATATATATTATATATAATATATATATATTATATATATATATATATAATATAATATATATATATTATATATATATATGTAAATATTATATATAATATATATATATAATATGTAATATATATATATAATATACATGATGTATATATAATATATATATATATAATATGTAATATATATATATATAATATATATAATATATATGATGTATATATATATAATATATATATATATATAATATATATATATATATATAATTATATATATATATATATTAATATATATATATAATATATATATATATATATATATATATATATATATATATATAATATATATATATATATATATATATTATATATATACACACAGACATGTGAAATGTAATCGATATGTAAGTCTACATACTTTAGTATTTAGTTGACATTCCCTTTGCAGTTTTTAGTTCTGAAACTCTTTTTGGCATTGAACTGATGAGCTTTGTGATAGTCTATTGTGGAATTTCTGCTCACTTTTCACGCAGCAATCGAAACAATTCATCTTTAGATTTAGGTTTCTGTCGAGTTTTTCGTATAGCTCTATCTAGTATACTCCAAAGGTTTTCAATTAGATTCATGGCTCGACCGAGGAAGCTTTTTGATCCCATTTTCAGTTAGTCATTGTTGATTTATTTTCGCTGTGTGGCATGGAGCCCCATCTTCCATGAATAAAAACTCATTTTTCGTTATGTCATCGTGTGAATATATCGGAAGTAGTCCTTGCTTAAGTATTTCGATGTTTTTTTTATGGTTCCAACACATTCGATCAGCTCAGAATGACCATTGCTGGTGACAGCTCCTCATACCATTACAGAGTCACCGCCATATTTCACAGTTGGTTGGAGTTGTTTCAAATCACGTCCACTGTCTGAAAATAATGCAAATCTAGATTCATCTGAGAAAATCACTCTATCCCCAAATGAGCTGGATTTTTCTGACATCTCCTTAGCCCATTTTTTTCTTTTCATGATATTAATCGGTTGAAGGAGAGGTTTTCTTCTAGCTGCTCGTCCATAATACCCAAGCTTATGCAAATATGTAACACACGTTCTTGGACTAACTTCTAGCTGTTTTGCAATGTCAGAAGCCTTCGAACGGGGTTCGTTTTCCACAATTCTCTTCAAACAGCAAAGTTTCCTTTCCGAGGGTCCAGGTCGACCGGGATGAGAATACTGCTAAGCATTTCGCCCAGTGTGTTAACGTTTCTGCCAGCCCACCGCTTTTACCAGTGGTATACTAGTGTCAATTCACTATCGTCTATAAACCTGTGTAACGAAACTAGTGTGAATATCTTCTCTGGACCTTTTGGGGGTGCGAGAAGCAATCACTTCCCGTTGCTTTTAAATCCAGATTCTCTACCAGTCAGAAACAACAAGACGCAGACGTAAATAATATATATCTACTTTATTCTCTTATGTGGTAACAGATAATTGGTGTATCTGGCATCCCTTTGGTATAGATGTGTCTCAGCTGAACCTTATCGCTGTAAAATAAGAAAGTGTTCAAATGCAAAACGACACTTGTCAAAGATGGCGTCCGGAGAAAGGAAGATGATGTAGTCTGCAACAATTTGGTTAAAGCCTTCGGCCGGCTGCTATCAAATTCGGACAGAGAGAATATACGTGTTGTACCTTCGATAGCCATGTCTCAAGTCGCTGCTGACTGCTGCTAGTGGTCAAACGTTCTACGATCCCCTTGCCTCGGCTAACTGCCACGTAAGCAAAAGGGTTCTTCTTCCGGTGCTTCGCGCATGCGCCGCTGTATAGCGTCACTACAGATCTCCACCCCAGTGCGAAGCACGACACAAAATTCCTTGTAGTGACTATAAAACTCAAGGTGGATACCAGATAACCAAATAGCACACAATATAATAAAATGGCAAAATTTACAACATACATAAGAAGTCTACCAAAAGGAAAAAATACTCAAAATGAGCAAAATCAAAAGTGCATGCGTGAAGGTGGATACGTCACAAAGTATAGAGCCTTCCGCTGACTAGCGGAAGGAAAGCAAACTCACAGTTAATATACCTAGGCGAAATTAAAATCCAACTTCTCTAAAGGTGGTTGATCCTGCGAAATAGCAGTTAAATCAATTGCTGCAGGAGAGGAAATGGAATCGACAGATAGATCGCTAGTAACACAAAAGGCGACAGTGCAAGCATGCTGGTGTGATGCGCGACACAGATAAGTCTCTCTGTTAATTACGTGACCAACAGGGGTCTAACAGGGAAAAAATTACGCCTATACATGGCGCAGCGCATGTGAACATCCGACATTCTTTGAGTCGGGAAAAGAACTAAGCTAACGCAAACGTGTTGCAAAAACAAGGCAATACACGTGCGAAGCAAAGGCGCATGAAATGCAATAGAGCTTGCCAGACCGAAAAACAGCAATGAATATGCCAGTGGTTGAGCGATTATATGCCTCGTTCATACAGGAACAAAAGTATGACATGCTGGCGCGTTATAATGGACAAACAACCCTCTCTATGTATACGTGACCCCTAGGGTCTATAGAAATGAGGTGTGTCCACAAAAGGCAAATTTAGCATGGAGAAAACAAGCGAGAAAAGCATGTGTGACGTATGTATGTGAGAGAGATAGCATTTATGTGTGTGCACGTGTGTGCGACAGAAATACATACAAGGTGAATGCGAGCAAAAATAAAAATACAGCGCATAGGAAAAATGTCTCTCAGGGCTATCTCAGACAATGGAGTCAATTTACCAGTCTCTAATAGCCTGATGCACAATAGCAGTTCGTTCTGTAACAGAATGTTGAGATCACAAATGCAGATGCCGATTGGACACATATCGTGTAACAGTTGTGGCTTCAATGCTGTGACAGCTTAACTGGAACAGAAGAATCTCGTAGATAGTGCTGGGCTGTTAATTCTTTGGTGTGCCATGCACAAAACAGCATGAAAGCTAAAGTTCCGCTAGTTGCTATGTACATCTTGTGGAGGTCGACGGTGTTGAAAGGCGACGGTGGTGGTGGAAGGCGACTGTAGTGGACTTGAGACAACATTGTTCTTAGTGGTGATGGCGACGAAAATAACGACGACGTGAAGTTCTAAGACGACGATGATGATGACGAAGGCAGAGAAAAAGCATCGATGATATGATGGCGTCCGTCATCATTGTTGAAGAATAAGAAAAGGGCTCCTTCTATAACGGTCCGAGAGGACGGAAACAAATCGTCGAAAGATGAATGCGTAGAGTTAATCGTGTTCCGACTTCGCAGAAAAACTGTATTTCTTTGTTGTTAAGTGATCTCTGGTTTTCGACCAGAATCACGTCGGGGTCACTACCGTAACAAACTGGAGTGTGAATATCTTCTCTGGACCTTTTGGGGGTGCGAGAAGCAATCACTATCCGTTGATTTAATAATCCAGAATTCTACCCGTCAGAAACAAACAAGACGCAAACGTAAATAATATATATCTACTTTATTCTCTTATGTGGTAACAGATAATTGGTGTATCTGGCATCCCTTTGGTATAGATGTGTCTCAGCTGAACCTTATCGCTGTAAAATAAGAAAGTGTTCAAATGCAAAACGACACTTGTCAAAGATGGCGTCCGGAGAAAGGAAGATGATGTAGTCTGCAACAATTTGGTTAAAGCCTTCGGCCGACTGCTATCAAATTCGGACAGAGAGAATATACGTGTTGTACCTTCGATAGCCATGTCTCAAGTCGCTGCTGACTACTGCTAGTGGTCAAACGTTCTACGATCCCCTTGCCTCGGCTAACTGCCACGTAAGCAAAAGGGTTCTTCTTCCGGTGCTTCGCGCATGCGCCGCTGTATAGCGTCACTACACCTGTGACCTGCTGCTAATGTAAAACATCAATGATGATAGCTTAAATGATGAAAGACGTATTAAGACGCTTAGATAAGAAATTTTGAAAATTATAGGTGTCTATTTACTTCCTGCATGTCTCTGTATATATATATATATATATATATATATATATATATATATGCACAAGAATGGGTGTGTAGTAAGTAGCTTGCTTACCAACCACATAGTTCCGGGTTCAGTCCCACTGCGTGGTACCTTGCGCAAGTGTCTTCTACTATAGCCATGGGCCGACCAAAGCCTTGTGAGAGGATTTTGGATTTTGTAGATATATAAGTGTGTGTATGTGTGTATGTATGTTTGTATGTCTATCTTTGTCCCCCAACATCACTTGACAACCGATGTTGCTGTGTTTACGCCCCCCTAGTTAGCGGTTCGGAAAAAGTGACCGATAGAATAAGTACTAGGTTTACAAATAATACGTCCTGGGGTCGATTTGTATGACTAAAGGCGGTGCTCCAGGATGGCCGCAGTCAAATGACTGAAACAAAATAAATGAATAAAAGAATTTATATATATATATATATATATATATTATTAAGGTGGCTATTCGCAATTTACAACTGAAAGGCAACAAGCATAGTCGTCACTAAAGTGACTAAGGGTGCCAGCCAGCACCAGCATTGCTAGAATTAAGAGTCAAAACAACTTTTAGCCGCGTAAGACCACTTTTCTAAACGACTGACAAAGGAGACAAGCCCCTTACAGCAAGCGAGATGGAGTCATATCAGCTGATTTTAGATTTGATTTATCTTCATCAGTGAGCCATTATATTGTCACCGAGGGTTAAAGAACCTAACTAACACTGTCAGTCTTATAGAGAACACCATAGGAAACATTGACTGATTCCGAAAATGGTAAGTTGGCTATTCGCAATTTACAACCGAAAGGCAGCAAATATAATCGTCACTAAAGTGACTGAGCATATTAGTTATTTTAAGCTTTCCTGCAAAGAATTCGCTTCTTGATGTATTTATGTATGCTTATGTGTGTATGTATGCATATCGGATATGTATTCTGCAGCAGGGTGTCTTTTTGCTTAGCTCCAAGTTAGCTGTCATCAACTGATTTAGAAGTAAAAATATTATAACTATGACCGCACCATGTTTTAAGGAGTGATGTAAAATTTCATCATCTAATATACCTCTTCTGTTTTAAGATATTATGCGTAATATAAAGGAGGCGTAGTTACTTGGTTACAACCTGTAACAGATGAGGCTCTCCAATTGTCTTATGCTATGCAATTTAGGTTCATCAAGTAAAATGTCATATGTTACCACTTCATTTGTGGTTTCATTTGACAGCCTATCTGCTTATCCGCGTCAGGTAGAGCAGGAAGGAAAAAGAGGCTTCACTGGCAGGTGTTAGCTTTCTTCGAACATTTCAAGTAGTGTCATTGATGCTCCTTTAAGGACATGTTTCGTTTGGCTGATTGCATTCAGTTTCATGTATTTATCAAGGGTTTACCGACATTTCCACACAACACAGTTTAGCTCGGACATTGAATTTGCCTACCTATATACGTATGGATATATGTGTTTATGAGGGTGTAGGTATGTATGTATCTATCTCTCTATCTCTCTCTATACACACTCACATATATATGTATATATATGTATGCATATATATGGTACACACATACATATATTTATACATTCACCCCGACTCAATATAAATACTGAATGTAGAAGATGTATCCCTCTTCATTAATCCAAGGCAAGCCTCATATCGCAGAGACCTTGCACATACAGAGAAAATATCACGTTCGGCACTAAATGAAACTTGATCCCAGAATTGACCACAGCCTACGGACACAAGGAGTAATTATCTTCATCTGTGAATACCTAGCAACAAATGTTCTGCTCTCACACTTCTATACAATGTGTGATACAGTAATAATGAATGTTATCGATTTCAATTTGATGATGAGTATTACCTATCATCCTCCTGATGCGATTAATTCGGTAATTATTTCAGGGAAGATTTGTCATATTTAAGTCGAATCCTAAATGGTAATTAACCCATAGGCCAATGTACTTTTAAAAGGAGATTATATTTTCTTAAGTATAGCCGGTCTGCTGGCTATATCTAACCATGAACAACGCTACTGAACAAGAGATATGTAGAAGTTCTCCTCGGCACCACAAAAACACTCCTCATGCAACAAATAATTACCTGCCCAACCAGAGGAAACACCATAGCTGACCGAATCTTTACTGACAATACAAACTTTACTTACAATATTCAGGTCATTCTAACACTATTTCTGACCACAACATGATAGAACTAATCTGTATGTGGTTCCAAGACGGCAATACGCAGACACAAAAATAATATCAAATATGGCTCGCTCATTAGGGACTTAAATCTAAGGAACACTAACTGGAAAACAATTGAAACTGAAATCCTTACAAGAAATTGACCTTAGTGTATTGGCAATATCAATGTTAATGAAATTAATGAAATAACGAATATTCTGTGCGCAGAGATTATCTTCTTTAAACATGCCTATTTTCACAAGGAATTCAATTCCACAAGACAGACGTAACAGAACTAAACAAATGAAATATCTAAAAAAAAAAAAAATAAAAAATAAAAAATAAAAATCTCATCAAACTCTCAACTGACAAGATTGAGGAAGAGAATAACAAAATGAAGGGCATTGAACTGGATGTTAAAAAAATCTTATGAAGACCATTGAACTGGATCTTAAAAAGAAATCTTGTGAACAAAGAAAGTTTTCTAAAGGAACACCAAGTAGTGGAAAATATATAGTCTAACACTAAGGTATTCCACATTGCCAGACAAGCACCAGGAATTTACAATCAAATTAGCCCTCCAATGGAAACAAAAGGATAATTATACCAACAATCCATTACAAATATGCGAACTCTTAAGACAACAATATAACAGCAAGTCCCCACATCCCAAACTTAATAAAATAGTGAATAGTCCAAGCAAATTCTTCAAACTTCAGAATTCAATTGCAGAGACACATCTATGAATTGATGATATTATGAAAGAGGATGTAATTACTGCTATTAACGGTCTGTATTTAAACTTAACACTAGGATTAGTTGCGCTTTGCTTAAGAAACTTGTAAATACTGCCTAACCAAATCATTAAAGATGCTATTCGAAAATTCATTAGGGTACGGGATATTCTCTGAATTGCTACAAGAAAAAAAATGACCACCAAAAACGACCTATACACAAACATGGTGGCAGTGTTGAAACTGAAAATTAAAGACCAATTTTGCTCACATCTCACACAGCTAAAATTGTAGAACGTATTTTTCGAAAAAGAATAATCGACTATCTGGAGAAAAACAAACCGCTTAGATACGCAGCATGTTGTCGAACCTGACGGAGTCACCTGACACAACAACTGCAGTACTGTAATATACCGAAGGGAATGGACACTGATTGCATATGCCTTGATTTTGCTAATACCGGACCAGCGGATTATACAAGGTTACAATCATGGAACATCGGCCGTCTCCAGCTCAATTATATACCAACTTCCAGTCATAAAACTTCAACGAAACTAAAAAAGAGAAAAGGTAATCTAAAATAAAAAATTAAATAAAAGAAAAATAAGGCGGCATTCCAGAATGGCCATAGTCCATTGATTGAAATCACTAAAAGAATAAGCGAATACAGAAACGCGCATACAAACCCACATATATACACCATATATACATACATGCACATATACGTATGCATGTACATATGTATGTATACAAATTTCGTTAAACGAAAGAGAATCAATTTAATGCCTTTTCTTTGGGTCCTTAACGACCTTTAAAGAAGGTTTTGTGATTTAAATTGTTCAGAACTCTCCCTTATTCTATGTTTAAATATTTGAAAACCCTATAGTGGTATTGTTTTCTTTCTAGGTTACATACTATAGTCTAAAATCTTTCTAGAATCTCTCACGAAGTTAAAACTAAAAAGTAAGAAAATAACACTATAGAGTGGATGTTAGCAAAGATAATGGTGAAAACATTTTGAATGGATTTTATTATTGTAAAGATAAAAGAAGTTGGAAAAAAGTCTTTGTTGCAAAGGTGCAGTCGTGGTTGTGTAGTAAGAAGCTTATTTCCCTACCACATCGTTTCGGGTTCAGTCCCACTGCGTGACATTTTGAGCAAGTTTCTTCTGTTATAGCCTCGGGCCGACCAAAGCCTTGTGAGTGGATTTGATTAACAAAAACTGAAAGAAGTCTGTCGTATGTGTGTGCTGTATGCATGTGTGTGTCTTTGAGTATGTGTTTGTCCGCACCATCACCGCTTGACAACCGGTGTTAGTGAGTTTACGCCCCCGTAACTTAGCGGTTCGGTAAAAACGACCGATAGAATAAGTACTAGGCTTAAAAAATAAGTCTTGGGGTCGATTTGTTGAACTAAAAAAAAATTCATGCTCCAGCATGGCCGCAGTCAAATATCTGAAACAAGTGAAAAAAATGTAGTCAAGATAAATTGAAAGATCGCATTATATTAATATTTTTGGTTGTGGAAGAAGGGATAGTGCTCATTGCTTTTGTAGGTTCTCTGAGATCTGCGTGATTGATGGTAGTAATGTCCCATTTAAACTGTCGTAAGCCGACATTTCATGGAAAGATAGTAACAGGGAAGCGATTCCAGAGAGGCGATGTACCTGGAGAAAGGACTGGAAAGAGTGGTTAGTGCAATTTTACGGTTTGGTGCAACAATGGGTGGGATGTAAACAGGGTGATAAAAGAAGGAGATATATACCTGCTCGGAAGACGTACAAGATTAGCCAACTTCGTCGAAAAGGCGTCACTAAAAAAGGGGCGATATATATATATATATATATATATATATATACAGAGAGAGGGAGAGAGAGAGAGAGAGAGAGAGAGAGAGAGAGAGAGAGAGAGAGAGAGAGAGAAAGAAGGTAGCGCTAGCGCACGTCCGTGAGACACTGGCGGGAGTGATATAAAGCTAATCAGTCAATTAGTCTTTCTCTGTTCTTTGGATACGTTTATGTGTGCATAAGAGCAGCACTGTTCCAGATGTAAAACGTAGTGCATCACTAGAGCTGTCAGCAATTGTTAGGCCATGAAATATTTCCTGAACTTGAAAACAAGAGTAAATTACTGGGGGACACTCTTAAAGTAGAATATTTCCTAAAATGTTTCTAATATTTCTTTAGTACTTGTAAGCCAGACATAATGCTTAGCGGCATTTCGTCCATCTTTACGTTCTGAGTTCAAATCCCACCGAGGTTGATTTTAATTTTCATTCTTTAGGGGGTCGATAAAATAAATATAGGTTGATCACTGGGGTCGATATAATCTACTTGTCCCAACAACCCAGAAATTGCTGGCCTTTTGCCAAAATTGTAAACCAATATTTCTTTAGTGGTTGACTTATAAACTTTTAAGCTTTTAACGCATGTTACCCACTGTAAGTTGAATACTTTTTAAAAACTCATTGAGAAAAACCGTTTTCCTCGAGTGCTCTACCTTTTAAATGTAGTATTTAGAACGAATATGTCTTTGTTTTAAGGATTTGAGTATTGGCAGGTGTTTCTGTACACTTTATGTTGCAATTAATCAACTTATCAAAACAGACATCTCTATGTCTGTTAATTTTTCTAGAATGTTATATACTGTCCTCTGGCTTATTCTATCTGCTTCGCAGCGTAGAAAATCTATAATATACTTCAACTTACTCTTCCAGTTGTCTATTGAGTGTCGATATCTTCTGTCGTTTATAATGATACATTGTTTATTTAATCCCATGCAGTCTACTATTGAGAGTAATGAAGCATATAGAAATGTTTCACTTGGTAATAAAATTGGATATTCTAATGATGTAATTTATCATCTCAGTGTTTATATTGTTGACAGTGTCCCCTAATCTATGCTGATCATCAAGAAAAGGTTTCCTAAACGTAACCTACAATCTATGGCAGTCGCTTCAATCGTTTACAGCTATTTTAGCGAGTTGTTGATATATGTATCATCAATTTCTCAGGACGGTCTAACAACCCTGGATTGACAGGATCGTTAGAATGTCGGATAAAATAGCTTGCAGTATTTATGCCGGCTTTTAAAGTTCTGAGTTCAAACCACGCTGACGTCAAATTTGCCTACACTCAACCATTGTCGATAAAACGATAAAAAAACACGTCTTGTAGGTTTTGGTTTGCAAAGATTTAAGGAGGCTTTTGGGTTCCAAACGCTTCACTGTATTTTTGTTTATTAGGAGCAATCTCCTGTTCTTGAATTGCAAACGCATAGCCTTCAAAAATTTATATGATGTGGCAGTCACGAGTAAAAGAGAGTTTATGTCGATATTATTGTCCTTTTCAAGTCAGTTATGATGGCTTTGAACACCATGGGCACAGCTCTTTCCTCTAGACCCAGTAAATGAAAATAAAATATAATTGGGATATTATCGAGATGCCGAAGAAAATACAAAATAAATCAAAGGAAAATTATAAAATGAAAGTTTGATTTAACTTGATATTGAACATTAGAAACAATATCTGAAGTAAAGGAGAAACAGATCCACCGACAAGACAAACCAACCACGTTTCTCTCACTTACCTGGTGATCGTGTCACCGATTACATTACAGTACTAGCTCTAAGTAACTGATGAATTATCTTATGAAGATAAAATTGTTCAGTTAAAAGAGCAGAAACAATTTATACTTAATTGAATAAACTTGAATGCCGACTGTTTTGTAGTGTAATTGGTAACGCAATCACTCAGCAATCGATAAATATGTGCTCCGTGTGTTGTCGATGGTTTTGGGCATTTTTTCTGCTTAAAGTGGTTTTTATCATGTGTAAATATAATTTAGATTAAAATCTTAGCTCTCAATTTATATGAATTTAATTTATTTGAAATATGCTATGTTCACTACGAACAAGAAACAATATAAAAAATTACGAAACAATAAGGATGTAATTTACCTTACGTGGGGGAAAGAACCATTGGGTTTTAGTTAAGAGGATTAACAAAAAGAAAGGAAGTAAACGAGTTAGTCTTGCAAATATTTGTTTGATCATGTTATTTGACAATAGAAAAATATTGTCCTAATCTTAATATATAAAAGGGAATGTATATATGTTCGAAGTTGTGGGCCAGTTTTGCTCTGAGGTCGCTGAAATTTTGCATAGAGGCATATCTTCTTAAGGAAAAAGGTTTAGGTTATGTGCCTTTTCGTGATACTTTCTATAAATATATCCAAGGCCTGGAACTTTCACTAATATATTACATTGGGGTTTCTCCTGACAGCAAGGATCTATATCTGGGACGTCCCTTCCGCCTATAGTAGAGTTCATTATCAAAAGGGTGGTTGGCTAGGTTGAAGAATCCTTAGACGACCAGGCAAAATACGTGTTCTGACCCTACATTCTGAGTTCAAATCTTGCCGAGACGTACTAGTCCAAATCTGGAGTCGATGACATCGGCTGACATCCCAGATTTCAAGCCTCGTGTTTATGCTTGAAATCATTTCTGAGGTTATTGGTATCGATTAATCCCCTAATCTAAAAACTACTGGTCTTGTACATATTTCATAAACCACTAGTTAAGGCGACCAGCTATCAGAACATATAGAACATCGGAAAAGTTGTTTTACAGAATTTGTTCCAGTTTTTATGTTGAAACCTGGACAATATTTCACTTTTTCGTGGAAACAAGTCTCCCCTCTCTGTACCACCTATGTTGTTAAACAGAAAGACACATGTCGATAGAAATTGGTTACAGTGTGGCTCCGGGTGTTGTTAGAACTGAAAGAACGGAAACATATGTTAGAATGTATCATCTCCATCGCTCTAATAACTTTGCTAAGCCATAGATCTGAACTTGTACTTAATGAAGAACAAAACGATGAAAGGCAAATTGACTTTAGTAGGTTTGAACTCAGAAAGCAGAATACTGGGACAAATCCCACAAAGTTGTCTATCCGACAATTTAACGTCTCTGATAATTCCACGTCTTTCTTAATATTGTCTGAAATTCTAGCACAAGTCTAACAGTTTTGGTTTTGAAGAGGAGGGCCAGGTTAGTCAATACCATCGACGCAATTAGAAGGTTTATGTTCCTATAACCTATGTTAATTCTGTAACCCTTTAAAATGGAAAGTAAGAAAGTTCATTTTCATAAGGGCGGTTGGTTAAGTTGAATAATCCTTAGACAACAAGGCAAAATACTTCTTCTGACCCTACATTCTGAGTTCAAATCTTGTCGAGATTGTATTATATTTCATCTACCTTGGCTGAATGAAATTAACGTTGAACTCAGAAAGTAAAGAGCCGCAAGACATTTTGTCCAACATTTTATCGATTCCTAATTTAGCAAAGTATTGAATTTTAACTAATTTTTGTTTTATTAATATTAAACTTACTCTAAGATATGAATATAAAATTTCTTAGTTAACCTCAAGTTTAAAAGATCTCGCTTGATTTTTAACTTTTATTGTTTCAGGCAAAACAATATGGTACATTAATAGTAAATTAGCAAACCTAGCCATGCAAAACAGAGGCCTGAAAATGACGTGTACACTGTCCATTATTTCCTAGTTCAATATATCTAGTCATTAAAAAATTCAGTTGTGGTTGTTTTGTCACGTTTACTTTCAACAATGATTGATTTATAGCTTGCGTGTCGGCTGTAGACTTTCGGAAACTACTAAAAATTGTGTTGGAGATATTTTTTATTAATGATCATTAAAGTAAAACAACAATAATATCGACAGCAGACACTTTGATATATATTAAATATAGTGAATTGGCAATATCGTTAGAATGACAGATAAAATGCTCTGCAGCCACTCGTTCCGGCTTTTACCTTCATAGTTCCAATCCTACCCAGTCTAACACTGCCTTTTATGTTTCTGGGATCGATAAAATAAAGTACCTGCCGATCACTGAGCCAATTCAATCGATTATTCGTTGTGTTTCACGGATTTCTTTAAGCATGACACTACAAATATCAATTTTTAGCGAATCTTTGTGTTACTTCAGCATTAAGGGTGAATGAAAGTGTTAACCCCAGTGACTATGGTATTCATGTGAGGTGCAAAATTCCTGAGATTATTAATTTTGAAAGACATAATAATAAAAAAAATTCTACACAAATTTTGTAATTAACAGGACTGAGTCGGAGTGGCTGTTCCAGTGCATCTCCCTCGCCATCCTCCAGGAAAACAATCCTTTTCTATTTTATCTGCTGGAGCCATGAGAAAGGTTTCTATATTGTGTGAGGCAAGATTTTTTCAAAATTAGTTCAAAAGAAAACAAAATTATTTAAAGAAAAAAAGAAAAAAACGTCAACTTCTTGTACAGCGACAACTGTGGTAAGTTTATCGTCGGTGTCAGACGCAACACTCGACAGAAGAAGAAGCCCTTCCTTTACTAGCACGTACTGTCAGATACTGAGAAAGCAACGGGTTATATAAAACAACAAAATCGGTCACGTGTAAATTGAATTGATATGGAAACACGTATACACACATAGGTAGTTAGAAAGAGAATTTCATTCAAGTATCGGCAGTAAAAATAATTACAAAAAAAATGTCTTTTAATGTTTTCATTAATGTAGCATTAAATATTTTTTAAAGATTACATTATTTAATACGAAGATATAGATACCAAATGAAACGCATTAATGTAATATACTTTAAAAAAGCTGTAAATCAATATAAATATTATAGCATCTTCAAACTTTATGTCTGTGTGACGAGATCATGGCTCGAGCTATTGGTGTACTGAAGTATAAAAAATATTAACATCTGGATTATACTATCTATAAAGATAGTTAAATAGACGTATCCATTTAAAGGCCATATTTAGCAATGGACAGAATAAGCTCGGTGTGCAATGCACGTTTCGGTGAGTCTGTTACATTTCAAATTTCCAAGGAAATCGAAGTTCTCATCCCTACCCTTACGTGATACACAGAGACCTGGGTTGCTGAATAATAACCCGTCATCAATGATCAATGTGTGACAATCACTAGTTATCAAAGAGAACTCATTCCAAATGCAAAATACTACAAAGAGAGGGAGAGGTTTATATATATATATATATATATATAATATATATATATATATTATATATATATATATATATATATATATGTTATATAGAGAGCATTACTACACATAAATGCCACACGCTAGGAGGGACTCTTAAAGTCAAAACTACTAAAATAAATAAACATATCGTACCGAATGTAACTCTAGAAGCAAGTCATTTAAAAGCAGAATTTAGCTGCAGATCACTGTGATTTCATAATCAGTGCAGTGGTGCACTCTTTACTCATCAGTGCAAGCATAATTCAAGATTTATAATGAATGAACAAAATAACATACCAGGCGAACAACCATCGTATCCAACGTAGTATATAGAAATGTTCTCCCCTTATACATCTATGTAAATGGCGGGCTTTTTCGAATTGCATTTCGGTATCAACGTGCTTATTCGGAATAAAAATTTAACAGTGAATATACTCTGGTTAAATTTACAATTTAAAAATAAGATAAACTGGAAAACGTTGCATTTCTGAGTAATTAAATATAATACCATTATTTTTTGTTATTGTTTGTACCTATACACAGATACAGGCACCATCAACATATTTGTGGATATCAGCCAACCAGTTACTTTCTCTCTTTCTCTGTGTATGTATATAAACAAACTTCTTCGTTACAGGGACACCGCTCTAAATCCGCGAAAACCGGTTTTTAACCGGTTTTGAGAATTACTTTTACCTAAACTCTGTTTGGGAATTATCGGCTTTTTGCGAGCCCTAGTACTTATTCTGCCAGGGACTTAAACATCAGGAGTGGCTGTGAGGTAAGTAGCTTGCTTACCAACCCCATAGTTCCGAGTTCGGTCTCACTGCGTGGCACCTTGTGCAAGTGCCTTCTACTATAGTCTCAGTTCGACCAAAGCCTTGTGAGTGGATTTGGTGGACGGAAACTGAAAGAAGCCCGTCATATATATGTATTTATAAATGTGTGTGTGTGTGTGTCTGACTGTGTGTGTATCCCCATCAACATCTCTTGACGTCCGATGCTGGCGTGTTTACGTCCCCGTAAGTTAGCGGTTCGGCAAAAAGAGACCGATAAAATAAGTACTAGGCTGACAAAGAATATATCCTGGGGTCGATTTGCTCGACGAAAAGGTGGTGCGACAGCATAGCCGCAGTCAAATGACTGAAAACAAGTGAAAGAATAAAAGAATACTAACACCGGTCGTCAAGCAGGAACAAGCACAGATACAAAGACACGCACATTATATATATATATATATATATATATATATATAATATATATATATATATATATAATATATATATATATATATACGACAGTTTCTTTCAGTTTCCGTCTACTGAATCCACTCACAAGGCTTTGGTCGGCCTGAAGCTATAGTAGAAGACACTTGCCCAATCTGAAACCATGTTTCGGAAGGAATCTTCTTACCATACAACCACTCCTGCGCCTATATACACTGCAGGAATAAGTGTATAGAGAATCTTTAAGATCTTATACACATATATATAAAATAAGCTAATCCTATTCATTTGGATGCAAGTAGAACATCCCACAATTAAAATACACCACAAGGAATAATTCTGAATAACTACAAAGAAAGATTAAGTAAATTAGGTATCGGAAATATTCTATATAACAGAGAAATGCTATTATTGGAAAACCGTTATAGGGTTATTCACTAACAATTTGAAATATAAAAGTGATCATTTGAGCGATAGGAATGGCGCCAAGGACTACCTAGAAGTTAGAAAGATTTAAAATCACAATGAACATCTATGAACCAATTTAAATGAGACAAATCCGTCTATCAGTCAGTCTTTCTATGTACGTATGTATGTAAGCATGTATGTATGTATACATTATGTATCTATCTATCTGTCTGCCTTTCTATCTATCGACATACATATACATGATCACACAAATATTTATATACATATATACTCATATACTTATGCTCATATACATATTCACATATGCATGTATGCACACATATATACATATATATTTCTGTATTTTTTTATACACATACACACACACACACACACTATATATATATATATATATATAAACGGCGGGGCATCAGCATGGCCACAGCTCTGAGCTGAAACTAGAGAGAGAAATAAAAATATATATATATATGTCTGATGAGTTCATTTCCTGTAAGGAGCGCATAATCTGTTCGGGGCCATTTCCTTCAATAGAAAGCAGTGTAAAAGAAGAAGACGTACTGCCAGCATCATTCTCATCTATCTATCTATCTATCTATCTATCTATCTATCTATCTATCTATCTATCTATCTATCTATCTATCTATCTATCTATCCACGATCAGTGAAAAGATAAACAGTAGAGTAGTTCATTTTCCATTTTCCGCAAAACATGTGACACATCCAATAACTACTACTACTACTACTACTACTACTACTACTACTACTACTACTACTACTACTACTACTACTACTACTACTACTACTACTACTACTACTACTACTACTACTACTTCTACTACTACTACTTAAGAAGGTTCGTTGCAGCTACCACTAGCGTCAATAGTCGAAATATATAAACTGGGGAAGGTACGGATGGTGATGATGTTGAGAGAATCGAAGATCATGGAAATCTGTTGTTAGCAACAGCGTCAAGACGAGAGAAGCAGAGAGAAGAGAGCTTCATTTGATCCGATGTTTTCAACAAGGACAGATGACGAGATGGGAAGAATATGTTGTTCAGAGGAAAATAAGCTGGGATGAGATATGGAAGTGGACGACATCTCGGCTAAGTTTTCTGATTCGTTCATCCTATTATGTTTTGCCATCACCTACGAATCTAGTAAGATGGAACGTCTCAGAGAATGGCATATGCAAATGTGGAAAGGTCGGAACAATGAAACATATTCTTTCCAACTATTCATTAGTATTGAACAGGTATACATGGAGACACACCTTGGTCCTTAAGGTTATCTTCAATGCTATAAAGAACCAAATTCATCTCAACAACACTGAGAAAAAAACCGTCGAAAGTACCAACTAGAGATTTCGTTACTTTCGTGCGCTGAGGTCAGCGGATCCGTTTCAAGAAAAAGAACAAGAAACTTCCCGTGAGAGACGAAAAGTGGAACGGCTTTTGGGAGGTGACTGCAGATTTACCTGGGTGCCAGGGATTCTTTCTCATTCCAATTACGAAAATAACGGACATTTTGATGTCTTATTTTATAGTAAGTTTTCTATCTGCATCAGGCCTCCTTCTGAGTAAACTCCCATCAATAATCCAAGAAACCAAAGCATTACACACTCAACACGCAATATAATCAATAACACAAAAAAGATGACGTCATACCGCGAGGTCAAAAAAGTAATACAGTACCGGGAAGAGATAGAACACTCCCAACAGCAGAAAAAACACACACAATGCTGCACACACCCCGGCAATAAGGAAGTGTAGCGGCGAGCTGGCAGAAACGTTAGCACGCCGGGCGAAATGCCAAGCGGTATTTCGTCTGCCGCAACGTTCTGAGTTCAAATTCCGCCGAGGTCCACTTTGCCTTTCATCCTTTCGGGGTCGATAAATTAAGTACCAGTTACGCACTGGGGTCGATATAATCGACTTAATCCGTTTGTCTGTCCTTGTTTGTCCTTTCTGTGTTTAGCCCCTTGTGGTTAGTAAACAAATAGGTGATGCAGTAGAAATTTGCCTAAATCTATCATATATTGAACAGTTATATAATAATAATAATAATAATAATAATAATAATAATAATAATAATAATAATAATAATAATAATAATAATAATGAAATTATCGAAGTTTGACTCGCTGTTTTAAAACCTGATATTGATTTTTATTTTTATAATGTTAACGTATCTCCCTACTTATTGTCTGTCAAAAATTGTTTGCCGTATATTTCGGTATTTCGTTTCGGATGGTATCTTTCTACCCACAAGTGCAATATCCTGACATTATGTTTACTCATGTGAAAGTATTTTGCTTTAAGTAACATATCAGATTACAGATGTAGTTTACTGTTCCTATCATCGTATGTCGACGATAGATCCACTCGAGTGACTTCTCGTTATCTTCTCCAGCTAGGCATGAAGCGTATCGCTTTTAGAGGAAGGACATTTATATGATATTGCCAGAAAATATTTGTTTAGCCATTAGAAATAGAAAATCTCATCGTACATATTCTCAATTTGCAATGAATCAATTTTACAGATTTGAATTTTTTACACTTTTGAATTGCTTAGGAAAAAAATGACTTTTAACAAAAATTTGTACATAAGTTGTCATAATCCACGAATAGACCAACATATGCTACTGGTACTGATTTTATCGAAAGAAAAAACCCCGAAGAATAATGTTATTTGAGTGAGGCTTGTCTGCAATATTTAAGACATAGCGGACAGGGTAGCTTTCCATACGTCGTAGTACTAAATAAGTTTGTAGACCAAAAGGAAGACGTGAATTTTAATTTTGGACAGAGCACATATTTTTAGAAATAATAGAATGTTTGGCCATTGTGGTGAATAGCTTTTACACGAAGAAGGATCATTCTCGTAATATAGGAACATCTTAATATATCTATGACAACAAACACACCTATCCATACGAGTTAACCAGGGGACCTATATAAATTCGGTCGACCAGCAAAATACGGTTTCAAATTTTGGCCCAAGTTCAGTTCCATCTGTAAAATTAGCCGCTAAGTCTCCCTCAAATTACACTATCATTTCAAGAAAAGTATGGTCACAGTTGATACTATAATCCTCCCCATCTTTTTCTGTTAGTCTGTATGTCTTTTTGTCTTTCTCACTCTCTTTTTGCCTGTCTGTCTCTCACTCCTCCTCTCTCTGTAAGAGTAAGTATACGTATGCATGCATATATACGTACACATACAAGTATACATGCATACTGTTTTGAAAGGGATACGAGATAGCTACCGTATCAAAGTATGTCCTACAGAAGCTGACCTGGAACTAATAAACAACATATGTTAGTGAAACGTACTCAAATACTTCCATAAAAAGTTATTTCAAAGAATGACAAGTGTTGTCTATACTTCAAAATTCGATATTCCATTACCCACAATGATTCTCATAGCAGCTTTTAGAAATTTGCTCCAGATTCTGTGTGTTTAGTTGAGAAGCTTCTGCATATAGTATGCTCCTGGTAGAAATTGGTGAGTGAACTTGTGCAGAGGCGTACAAAGGTCTTTTTAATACTGTCTTGTAGTATTTGCTGTGAGTGCTGATGAGTTGTGTTTGTTTGCATTTCATACAACACTAATGTACCAGCTAACTAGAACACATAAGGTAAGCTATTAATGGCAATTTACTTTTCTCGGTATTAACTCTATCAGCTACAATGGACTCAGACACTCTTCTTTAAAACTGAGGTGCTGTTGGTTGATTATGTTATGCTGGACATTTATTTTGGTTAGAGAGGTGTACACACAGTTCTCTGAAGCTACGATTCGGAGGTGATGGGTTTTCATTCCCTCTGCGACCTGTTTTTTTGCTTCAAGATACCCTACAGATCTGTAACATGCTATGAGGATATATTTTATCTACTCTAATTTTCTGGTTTTATTTACACCCATGCTTTGAAGCTGTCTATTATAGACAATTTACAATCCTTAAAGTGCAAGGTGAGTTTTGATGAACTTCTCTGTGACAAAACTTTTGTATTAAACTATGTCTCTAATAGTAAATTCAAATCGCCAACCCAGTTTTTCAACTTTATAGAATTTCAGCTTAGGCTAAGTGCTGCTGCATCTCTTTCTCTTCATAGTCTTACTAGTGCAAACAGTATCAAGTCATCAACTCCTATTTGTAGTCGCCGAAGGGATATTCTACGAAAATTGAAACAAAAGCAAGCAGAGTTTTGAGCCTTGAGAAACTGATGCACTAATGGATGAAAAATCAGGTAATTGAGCTGGAAATATTTCTGTGGTGGAGTTCCTAATTAAGATAGCTTTGCAGCTACGTTAGCATTCACTTCAGTAGAACCAAAAATCTGTTAGCAGCTTCTCTGACGGCCGTCTATTTGAAACGTGCTTTCTGACCTACATGAAGATAATTATGTTTGGGAAAGGATAACGAGAAAATAAAGATAATTATATTTGGGAAAATGAAGATAATTATGTTTGGGAAAGGATAATGAGAAAATTTGGTGTGTTATAAATTGGTCGGAACGAAATGCACTTTAAAAATATGTTTGTGTTTTTTGTTCATTAGACAGCCTCGTATTTCTGTGTATAGCAATCTCTGTAGTGATTATCATAGCGCATAGAGTCAGTTACAGTGAGTCCAGTCACGATCCAGTTTCAACGTACACCTTACAACCAACTCCCATGAACGTCCTATCCACTCTGATAGACCATTCATGGCTTTAAGCCTACATAGATAAGAAAATAGGAAACTACATAAGTGATACCCAAACTATCTAGTACATTGTGATAATACACATACACAAAAAAAGGAAAACTTTACAACTGCAAGCATATACAGTACATATTGTTGCATTCTGTAATTAAATACACGATATAGACTATATAGTGAGAACCAAGTTTCTTGTTTTACGCCACAAACATTGTTCTGAGTCATGTAATAGCTTAGTTAGTTTATCAGTAAATTGGTATTGAGTCATTAGTGTTTTATTCATATCGAAAAGATCTAGTTACATCGTGCTTGCGATCTAGTTTCGATCCCTGATTATCTCTCTGTCTACATGTTCCATACAGGTAGTGGCCTGTAAATGTAAAATACATAATTTAATATTATCGATGTGAAAAAGGAGAGGGGAAAACTATAGAATCTATTGGCACTTCACTTATCCTCTCTTTTCCCGTTTTACTGACTTACTAAAATACATACACACATAGAGAGGATGCGGGGGTCGAATTTACGCAAAAATAAAAATAACGCCGACATCTCATTTTAACATATATTTACCATATAGATGGAGAGTGTTTGTGGACGGATGAGTGAATTGATGTTGCACAAAGGGGTACGGAACCAGCATGATGCGACGACGGTAAACCAGCATATGCTGTTGGGCCCCGCTGCTGATATCGGGGATTGCTTTCTATGCTTTGACTCGAGTATAGGACGGGGTTCGCATCTTTGAGCTGGGAGATGAATTGAATGCCTGGTGTGTGTCTTGTGGCTACCCCACCTATGGAGAATAGGCCTTGATAAATAATAAAAAATAAAACATGAGTGTACATACATATATATGTATATACATATGTGTGTATGGTGTGTGTGTGTGGTGTGTGCGTGTAGATATATATCATATACACATATGTATATATGTTTATATATATGCATATATATGAGTATATATACATACGCATATATGTATATATATATATGTGTACATATATATAATATATATATGCACATACGTATATGCATGTGTGTGTGTGCTTGTGTCTGTGTGTGCGTAAATGTTACACCGCTGACAGATTCGATTAACTTATCTTTCGCTTGAAGAAGGATGTCTTTGCTATTTTCATCAACTTAATCCTTGTAGTGTGTACCTGGATGGTCAATGATGCTAGCTGCTCTCTATTTCATCAGAATTCAAGGAAGGATGTGTCTGAATATAAACTGCCATAGTCAATATCAAGTACTATACTAGAAAATGCATGGCACTGTTTTGATGCCTTGCGTCAAATGTTCTAAAGGTTCTAACATGCACAGAAAGCAACTTCGAAAGACAGTAGGGAATATCTTATGGGAATATCTTCACATAGGACATTCTTATTTCTTTATTACCCACAAGGGCTAAGCATAGAGGGGACAAACGAGGACAGACAAAGGGATTAAGTCGATTACATCGACCCCAGTGCGTAACTGGTACTTAATTTATCGACCCCGAAAGGATGAAAGGCAAAGTCGACCTCGGGGAATTTGAACTCAGAAGGTAGCAGCAGACGAAATACCTATTTCTTTACTATCCACAAGGGGCCAAGCACAGAGGGGACAAACAAGGACAGACATAGGTATTAAGTCGATTACATCGACCCCAGTGTGTAACTAGTACTTAATTTATCGACCCCGAAAGGATGAAAGGCAAAGTCTACCTCGGCGGAATTTGAACTCAGAACGTAACGGCAGACGAAATACCGCTAAGCATTTCGCTCGGCGTGCCAACGTTTCTGCCAGCTCTGTTACATAGGACACTCTGCATGGTAGAAGGCGAATACCAGAGACTGAAAAGTTTTTGAATCTTTATAAATCTCTATATCAGAGGGGAAAAAAGGGAAGTTCAAAAATCACATACCATAACTCTGGTCTAAATGAGTATCTATGTGAGGTCCCAGACAAATAAATTTATATCAGAACATGACTTATAGGTCATTGCAGAACACATAATTGGCCAATACTCATCTCTTTCCTTGATTCTTTCCATCCTAATTTATTCATTTTAATTGTATTTATTAATTTAGTTTTTTTGCAATTACTAGGTCATCGCCAGAAAAAAAAACAAAACATGAAGGACACGTGTGTGTGTGTGTTTGTGTATTTGTCAGAAGAATTTGGTGTTATATTTCTAAATATTTATTTGAGTGAAATGTTTTGTTTCCTTTACAATCCTTTGATTTTGTTAATAGTTTACTTTAAACTATTTCAATTTTTACCCTTAAATCTGAAGTCTAATGTATTTCGTATTTGTTTTACGAGAGATGTTTGAGAATACACCAGCAAACTTACTGTGTCAGTGCAGTTCGACTGATCAGAAAAAAAAAATTTAAATGAATGAATGAATGAATAAATAAATAAATAAATAAAAAATAAAAGTAAAAGAAATTTATTCTAAAAATTAGAATATCGAAAAACGGAAAGCGAATCAAATCGAAGGCAAATATTAAAGCGAAAATCTAAAAACAAAATAACTGCAAACGAATTATTTTTGAAATTGAAAGTGAATGTAAAAACATAAAAAAAAAGAATTATTTCAGCAACTGCAAAAACAAATAAATGTTGTACTAAAACAACCGCTTCTTTTATATTAATGTTTCATGTTAGAAAAAAATAACAAATAATTTTATGTTTTTGCATTAAATTCTTTTCGAGTCTACTCTTCTAGTTTATCCTGAAAAGTGTTAATATTTTAGCGCATTAATATTTGCCACGGTTTAAACGTACACAATTGTTGGAATTTTCAAAGGCAGTGAAGCGACAAAAGAAGCCGTACGCTGGTTTCTAAATACCTCCTTGCACAATATAATTACACGCCTTTACATTTTATCTGTTCGCATTCTGTCAAATTCAATTTCGCTTTTTATCTTTCTAGAATCGATAGCATAAATAAAACCAGTCAAGTACTAGGGATCGATTAAATCAATTGCACACACTCACCTGCTGTTTCTTTTGCTAAAGTAGAAACCATTATTGAAATATTAAAAAAATATCGCTATTATTATTTTTATTGCTCGATCTGGAGGAAAGGGCCGCGCCAGTAGCCCTTCCTAGGTTCTTCCCAGGCTCCTTCTGTGCTTTGCTCAGGCACTCTAAGACTGCTGAGATCGATGTGACTAACGTTCTTTTGAAGAGTTGCAGGTTGAGAGCTGTAAAGATAACACGAACAGATAAGGAAGTCTAATGCTGGTCTTGGAATTCAAAGGGCGAGAATCAGCTGTGAACACAATAGTGATAATGAAAAGAAGAAAGATAAGTGAGCCGGATAAACTCAGACTATAGTCACAGTATTATAACGTTAATTTGATATGGCTTGTCAAATCGTTGCTTAATTATTTATTTTTTATTTTCATATATAAAATATAAACATGAATTGTATACTTTTTCTCTTACAGCTTTCATAATGCATAATAAAAAAATTGTAATTAGAGCCATTTTGCGCTACCTGTGAGAAAAAAAAGGCGTGACTTTAAGAATAGCGACAGAAGAAAATATTTGTGTGAGGGCCCTGGAACTGTCAACGAACGTGTGGCACAAAACCGATTCAGACATTTCAAGGAAGGTGACACTAGCTTCGAAGACAAGCCAAGATCAGGGAGACCTGTTGTAGGAGATGAGGCCTTGATCGAAATGGTTGAACAACAACCAAGCACAATCAGAACCTGGTCCTTCACAAGCATCATCTCCATAGTCTTGGCCTTATAAATATTCGCTGTTGAGAAGCTCCTCATGAACTGATCAATGCCCAAGCACAACGACATGTGAACATTTGAATACAACTGTTAGCAAATCCTCGAGATGCCCGTTTTGGCACCGAATGACAGGGATGAAAAATGGATCTATTTTCGTAATCCTAATAATAGATAACAGTGGTTTCGTTCCACCAGGGCTTAGAAACTACTGTGAAACAAGGAGAGTTTGAACAGAAGATGATGTGGTGTGATTGGTGGAATTTCGAGTCGGTGTTGCATTTTGAGCTTGCCCTAGATGGTCACGCTGTGAACGTTAACCTTTATGCTTAATAACTGCAGCAAGTATATGATACTTTGAAAACCCGCTGCTCGGCTTTGATCAATCGAATACACGCACTCCTAGAGCATGGCAATACTTCATCACACACTCTTAGAGCATGGTATTACTTCATCACACATTACCAGTGTAACCAAGTGCAAACTTGGAGAACTTGAGTGCTGGAAGTGCTGCGTCACCCTACCTACGGTTCAGACATTACACTATCTGATTATCGACTTTACTGAGCCGTGGCTCATTTCTTGCACGTTTGGAGATTCACCAATGTGAAAGAGGTTGAAAATGGGTGAAATGAGTTTTTTTCCGTCTAAACCATTCAAATGGTATAAGCGAGGGATTGCGTTTCTGGCTCAACAATGGCAGCAAACAATAAAATATGATGGGCTATATTTTGATGAATTTTGATGTATTTTGATGAATAACCACCTTTTGTATGTAATGTAAGCTTGAAATACGAATAAACTCTCGTCTCTACCTGGTTTTATGGATATAAGTTAGACAAGGATACAGTTAGCTGCATACTCAAGCATTCGATGTACGATTTAAATTGCTAGGGTAGATCCATTTCATTTCTCTTCATGTCACGATTGTAAAAGCCATTATACTCACAACATCCCTTTTCTCCTTCATCCGGAAATATATCTTCGAACACATTTCAAGAAAACCGATACTCATCGAGCAAAGAAAGTGCCTATACCAAAATTTTTCCGTGGCATGAAACGTTGGGACATACCAATAGATGGGTATTACACCATTTTGCATTTAGTCATAGAAAGCGATTTAGTTTGCATCTGGCCTCGTTTCAGGTACGCGGTACTGAGAAGTCTCAAAGATGACGAAACATGAATGTCTATCGCTCCTGTAACGAAACCTGATGCTAGTTATCTTGCTTGTCTATGACAGTGTATGCATATATGCATGTGTTGTTTGTGTGTGTGTATAAATAAGTATATGTGACTAGGTACACAAACACTAACACATAAGGAACAAATATATAGAAGAATCGTATCAAGAATGACCAGGCTCAATGGATTTTTTTCTTCAAAAGAATATCAAATCGGATCATGAAACTAACTCAATAGAGACTTACCGAGGTGAATAAAATAAAGTTGGTAATCAGATGCAAATCCATAATCTATGGTGGCAGCAGTGGTGTTACTAGTAATAGAAGTAGCAGCAGCAGTAGTAGTACTGGTAATAGTAGTAGTAGTGGTGGTGGTGGTGGTGGTAGAGAAGGAGATTATATGTGGAGTTTGTTTTCCTCGAAGGCATTTTTGGCGTGAATGATTCGATCAATTACTGTGCAGTGAGAATAATTCAATAATATTAAATGTTCTTCTGTACAACCATGTTTCATATTTCAAGTGAAATATTGGAATAGTGAAATGAAATATATTTCTGAAAGATAACTTATAATCACAATTCCCTCGACTAAAAAAAAAATCATAAAAAATGTTATACTTCATGCCTACTTCAAGAAGACAACAGGATGTCAAAGTATTCTCGCCAAATATAATGACAGCATTTTAGCAAGATACATATGGAATCGGATATGTTATTTCAAGTGAAATTATTTCACGTGAATAACCATAATCAGCTACAAATTGTACTCTCTGGTATCATATACATATAGATACATGCATACCTACATATATATATATACATACATACATGCATAATACATACTTATACACACACACCCTCTCTCTTCACACATACACACATATACATATAGATGGGTATATGCATATATATATATTTATATATGGTACACATACATCCGTACATATGTGTTTGTGTATGCATGTATATGCTTTATCAATATATATATATATATATATATATATGTATGTTATTATATAATTATATATATATATATTATATATATATATATATATATATGCGTATGTGTTTGTGTGTGCGTATACGTAATATGTAGGTACATAATATATATATATATATATACATAACATGTATAATATACACACATAGATGCATAGAATCATACATTTATATATGCACACTCTCACTTACACATATACATACATATATACACAAGTAAAAGGAAAAGAAATGTCACGTATCGTATTTAGCAATTGAACCAACACTTAGTGAAATATTAGTTTCTGTCTAACTACTGAACGAATATAATTTTAAAATGTCTACAAAATATCTCAGAATTTTTGTTGTAGTTAGATAAACATAAATTTGACTCTTGTGAAATTTAAGTTCTGAAATTCGAGTTCGAAATAAAAGAATGTAAAATATATACTAATTCTAGTAAATCGTCACTGTTACACTAAACATATACATATACAAACCAATACATATATATAAACGGCATATATTGTGAAGCAATCACCACATTTCGGCCCCTAAAATGTTCTTTACGCAGTTGTGAAACTAATTTGAAAGTGTTTAATTTAAATACATTGGGCAATCATTCCTTAATTCATAAAACGTAGCAGATAGATTTAAAAGCCGGGCCACGATCTCGTTGCTGACATCAGGATAATATGTACATGTTCCTGTCGTTGGAATGTAGATATCAAAATCAAATTCAAATTTTAAACCTTAGAAAATCTTGTGTATTTTACTGTTCCACTTACAGATTGTATTTATAATGTGCGAGTTAGCTGGCTGGTTTCTTTTTCCGGAAATCCCTGCTTATCCAGATTGTGATTTAGGCTTTTGCTTACAAATCTGTGCACACCAATTAATATTGGTATAAATGTGAATTTATAATCTGGATATAGAAGCTCGCCTGTAGTTATGTTTTTCTTCTAATTTTGAAAAAATGTTCATATAAGCAAGGCAGCTGACGATACTTTTCTTGTTGTATAGTGAAACTGTATACCTTTTCCGGTAAAAAAAATGGTAGGTGTCAGTCATTATAGATAGACCAATAGCCGGTCGTCAAGACAGGATCGAAAGTTGAAAAGTTGAGAGTCGACAGTTGTAGTCGTTGTCGTGTGAATCTATCAGTGATAGTAAGACAGAAGAAGTTAGTGTATTACTATTCTGGTACGAAGAGATACAACAGTATATCATGACTAGTAATTATTGTGACTGCTAGCGTAAAGCAGCAACCAAAGTACAACGGTAGTCACACATCACACCAGTGCCATCACACCCTTTTACAACGGTGGCGACGAGGTAAAACAAATTTACACGGAGTGAAAGAAACTAATTTCACACGGAGAGTTTAAACTAATTCACCTGAAAAATTAAATAATTCGACAAAAGAAAACCAAAAATCTTGTGCAAACTTACAAAAATCGTAAAATACGGAAGACTTGTTAGTTGGGGGTAGTTAAGTTGCAAAAATAGCAACAACTCAAGGAACAAGAACAACAACAAGCATTGCAGCAGTAAATGTTACACCTAATGAAGTTGATAACCAAACAGGAGAATACATTTTCGCCTGACCATGAAGCAAATTCCATAAGCGAATTCAAATATGACCCCGAAGAAGAAATAACTTTGGAGGCTTAGTTTCAAAGACTTGGACAAATTTTTGTAAAAGAATGTCAGGATTGGACAGACGAAATGAAAACGCTTCTAGTTTTAAGAAAACTAGCCACAGCAGAGCATGAGAAGGCATAGTAACTTCATATTGCCAAAATAAGCGTCCGACATAAATTTCACCGGCACAGTTGACATTTTGTGCTAAATGTCTAGTGAAAAGAGCTCACAGTTTAATACTAGATGGAAATGTTTAAACATAAAAAAGAACAAAGATGAAGACTTCACTACTAACACGAGCAGAGTCAACAAAGAATGTTAAAGATTTAGACTGGATATGCTTACTCCAGATTCTTTCAAGTGTTTGATTTTTGCACGAAGATTTACAGATAAAAGTGATGCAGAAATCCGAACGAAAATTCTAGCAAAAGTGGAAATGAAGCAGGATTTGACATTGTAGAAACTGTCGGAAGAGTGTGACATGATATTAAAATTAGGCACGACGCGAAAGAAATTCAAGGAAAATGTGTTTTCACATAAGACCAGTGCTAAAATCGGAAGAAAAGTTGTAACTACAACAAACAGAAAATTCGTAAATGTGAAAATTAAAAATACTAGTGTCAGAACGCAATTAGACACAGGAAGTGATATCACAATCATAAATGAAAAATGTTGGAGCATGCCGATGGTTTGTCTAGGTTAATTCCGAGAAATAACGAACCACTGGAGGACACTGTAATAGCAGCGCTAAGAGCGGAAGCGGAAACAAAAACAGTGATGTGGAACACCATGCGTGAACTACCAGTAACTTTGAAAGAAATAAAAAGAAATGAGAGAAATAACAAATTTATTAATGGGACAAAAAGAAAAAGTGTGGTTGACAAAAGGAAATGAAGAAAGGTCTGATGCAAAGAACCACCAAAATGTGAGCGTGTACTCTATATGTGATGATGTACTAATGTACGCTCAGAAGATAGTCGTATCACAGACATTACAGAAGAGAATGCTAAAAGAGTTCTATGTGGGACACCCAAGAATCACTAGAATGAAAGCACTGATATGAAGTTTCGTATGCTGGCCAAGCAAGGACAAGGAAATTGAAAACCTTGTAAAAGACTGCAGAAGATGTGCGATGGCAGCGAGACTACCTACTACAACATGTGAACCTTGGCCGGAAGTGAAAATACCATGGTCCCAATTGCATATCGATTTTGCAGACCCGGTAAATAGATATTATTACTTAAAAGTAGTGGATAGCTACACAAACTGGCCTGAGATCGCAAGGTTTAAACGACCAACCTCATATACGGTAATAAGCTTCTTACGCGAGCTGTTCGCAAGATTTGGTGTTCCGGATATAATTGTCTCAGATGACGGAACACAGTTTGTATCTTGTGAGTTTAAAAGATTCACTTTAAAACGTTCACTTTAGAACATAAAACTATAGCACCATATCACCCTAGATCGAATGGAAGGCCGAACGGCTCGTGAACACCTTTAAAAGAGCTTTAATGAAAGCTAATAAGGAAACCACGGATGAGGTCACGATCCAACAATTCTTAAGGGTATACAGGGTTACTCCGAACCCAAATGCTTCAGAAGGATTTTCGCCAGCAGAATTAATATTTGCCTGAATGGTGAAGTCAGTATTCAATAAATTGTTACCAGTGAAGAAAAAAATTGTGCTAGTAAAGACATGTCAAAATTCTTTAGAATCGGCGATAAATTATATGTAAGAATGTACAAAAATGGCAACCAATACTGGGAAGGAGAAATTGTAACATACATAGGAAGAATAATGTATGGTGTAAGAAGTAGAAATGGAATGGATAGAAAACATAGAAATCAATTTAAGGACAGAGTCATAGAAAATGAAAAACAAGAGTAGAAATACCGATGGATTAGTTATATGAAACTCTTTAGGGTCCAGAGCCGTTCCAAAAAGTCAAAACTACACGTACAAGGAAAAGGAAGAACACTAAATTCTTATAAGTAGACCCTAAGAAGAAATGATATTGAGTATATAAAAAAGGAGGAGGTGGGGTGAATAGGTCGGTTCATGCCCTAGTAGAGTACTGTTCCCCAAGGTACCGTGCCGTGGGACTGAACTCGAAACTATTTAGTTGGGAAGTAAGTTACTTGCCACACAGCCCCATGAGGAAGGAGAAATATTTCTTCTCTTAGACGGTCAGTATTTTAATGTATTTTGTACACACAATTATCTAAATCATCAATATCTAAAAGAAGCCGTATTGTGGCTTAGCTATGTATACGTATTTATATTGCATTTCGTTTATCTTTTAACCTACTTCAAGTTTTGCTAATTTAAAGCTTGCACAGCATCTGGCATATTCATTGCACAGAGGACTATGTAAATAATATTGAAATAACGTGCTACAAAAAGAAAATGTCAAAGAATTAGAGAAAAAGGAAAGTATTTTGCGTAATATTAACTGATAAACCATTCAGACTTTCTAGCTTCAGTAATCCTTGTGATGCCAGAGTGGAAACTAAAGTAATCAATCAAATAAATGAATAAATGTTCCCATGATAACAGTGGCACTTAATCTTTCGGCGGGTGGATTTATTAGATAAGAGAGATGATGGAATGGGTGTACAAAACTAAGAGTTTAGAATACATGCGATATTGATGAAGCAGGGTGGATCTCGTGTGTGGTGGAGAGATGGTGGATCTCATGTGTTGCTGCTGAGTCTAGTATATTTCAGAATATTTCTTTCATATCAGTTACGCTGTACACGCTGCTTGTCTAAGAGAGTCGTTGCATTATGCTAAATGAGATGCTATCGAGAAGTTAAATTGCGGAAACAGCGGCGCACAAATTCTTTGAGGCACTTAGTTTTAGCACTTTACGTTCTGATTTCAAATCCGGCCGAGATCAACTTTGCATTTTGCCCTTCCTGGGTCGTTAAAATAACATAATTAGTGAAGTACTGGTGGACTAATTACTATTCTTACAAAACATTGTGGAATCCTAAAATATTCTACATGGGAACAAAATTATAATAGAAGTCTAAGCAATCTTTCAGAGAAGAGGAAATCCACTTTTACTCTTCGTGGAAAACTAACAAACACTACAATGGTATGATGTATGTGTAACGAGAATCACACTGAATTGCTGATTTGTACACCACTATAAACTTGCGTTTACTCTGCATAGACCACTTTTGTAATTACTGGTCGGTGTTTGAACTTAAAACTGTGTAGGACATGAACATGTCGTACCTTATGATAAGACAACTAATCATACCTTATAAGGCAACTAACCATACATCACCTTAAAGTATCAACCAACTACAATTAAGTTCATATATTATGATATATTCAAAGCAGGGTTATTTTAAAATATGATTTTCTGCTTTTGCTTTTCAAAGCATTGAATTCTATTTATCATGCAGAGAAATTTACAACTCGGTGGTGTGGAATACGGATAGGCACATGTCTTCTATACCTAAATTAAATACAACATTGACGATATAATACAAATATGCGATAGGTGAATATTCTTAAGCACTACTGTATCGGTCAACCCTGACTTTCAAGTGGCTGTTAATTCTGACTTTACTTTTTTAGTAAGCAGATCTGTTGCTGTCATTACCCTAGGCAAGCCTTAATAGTGCATTCGTATGATCCAGGGTATTCTAATCTTTATCTTTCCTGCACAGTAAGGTAATTCAATATCAGAAGGAAGAACAACATGATAAATAGATGCAAAGAGAAGGAATTACTCGGCCAATCCATGCAGCAGGCTGAGAATGTTGATAAGAAAAGAACAATGGTAGTTGAATAAGAGATGGAAACCTGAAACTAGAAATAAAACGAATGTGATAAATTCAAAGATTGCTAAAAGCCAGTGAGAGGGCAAAGAAAGAATCTGTAGAAAATGAGACGAAAGTATTAACCACCTCTTAAGTTAATGTAAAGGCGTATAAGCGCAGGTATGACGGTCTCGATAAAAGATTGCACTGAGATCGTAGCCGAGAGTATAGACTCAAATTGACAGAAAGGTGAGAGGAACACGAGCCAGAAGCTATAATGGAGAATGAAGATTACATTTGGCAGAGCACCCAAACTGCTATCTAAAAGGCTGCTTCGACTTGTAGAAAGACTTTTTCAAGATTTCTAAGGAAGATTCTTGAGATTTAAGAAGACCTCTTGTCATCAAGCCTAATATAACACCCTTCGTAAATAAGTAGCATGTAATAGCTTTATACTACTACTACTACTACTACTACTACTACTACTACTACTACACTACTACTACTACTACTACTACTACTACTACTACTACTACTACTACTACTAATAATAATAATAATATCAAAAACCACGACAACAATATATGGAGACCTAATAATTGAGATCACCAAGATGTGGCAGTTGTGAGAGTTGAATAAATTTTGTTCCGGCTGTCGTCGGAGCATCGGGTTCAATAGCAACCAGCTTGAAGAAACATTTGGACACTTTATAAATGGCTTACAATTTGGTTTATTGCAAAAGTCGACTTTATTTAGAACTCTTCGCACACTTTGTAAAGTATTATATGTCTGAGTTGCTTGTTTTAACTCGACAGACAGTATAACTCCCCGGTACACACGATATCTTTAATCTACAATATCACAATATTGGATACTGTACGACGTCTTCAATAATAATAATAATAATAATAATAATAATAATAATAATAATAATAATAATAATAATAATAATAGTAGTAGTAGTAGTAGTACTAGTAGTAGTAGTAGTAGTAGTAATAATAATAATAATAATAATAATAATAATAATAATAATAATAATAATAATAATAATAATAATAATATGATTGTAGAAAATTGCCATAGCAAAAAGAACCTGAGTATGGTATGGTTCGACTACAAGAAAGCGTTTGATAGTGTCCCACATAAATGGCTATTGAAGGCCCTTGAGATACATAAGGTCTCTCCTGTCGTCTCCAAATATTTATAAGGTAACATGATCAAGGGAAATGCACGTCTGCTTCTACACCATAGTAATGGGATGAGCCAATCTAACAACGAAGAATCTTTCAAGGTGACTCCTTTTCCCCATTACTCTTTAGCATGGCACTGATCCCACTCTGAAACGAACTGAGTAACACCAGGTATGGTTTCAAATCACATGCTTTATATGGACGATCTGAAGCTGTTTGCAGAAATGACGAAGAACTAATAGGGCTGTTAACAACTGTTGAAGAGTTCAGCAATGACATCGGGATAGATTTTGACCTTGGTAAGTGTACTATAGCAACTTTTGTAAGAGGCAAACTCAAACAAGCAGCTTCCATTAAATTAGATACCGACACTACCATCAATGAGCTTGACCCACAAGAAAGTTATAAATACCGGGGGATAAATGAGGGAAATGATATACAACTTGCTACTATGAAGGAAAATAAGAAAGGAGTATTACAGTATAGTAAGAATCATAGTGAAAACTGAACACAACTCCAAAAATCTCATCGAAGACATTAACAATCTGGCACTTCCAGTAGTAGCCCGATACAGTTTTAACATCATTAAACAGAATCTTACAGAGGTCCAACGCCTGGACAGAAAGACCAGGAAACTACTAACATCTAAGAACGTGCACCACCCAAAAGCAGACGTTGATCGTCTGTAACTACCTAGAAATAATGTAGTTAGAGGAATGATGTAGGTAGAACTGAGCTATAAGATCTCGACAATAACAATGAACAAGTACTTATCTAGTACAGAGGACTGGATGCTGCGGTTTGTGTGCAAACATGAAAGCAGTAAAAGAAACACATTCTATTGTCAAGGAAGCTTGCAAATTCCCAAAGAACTCCTCATTAACCCTGAATTAGATGAAGAACCTGAATCCACTGCTACTAAACAAACAAAACGGATCAAACAGACTACAGAAAAGAACGGGCAGAAACAAACTGAAGAGCGGTGAAGCCAGAAGCTTCTGCATGGACAGTATATACTTCGAAGCTGAAATGCTGATGTAGACCAAGCAACAACCTATCAGTGGCTGAGAAGCTCAGGTCTGAAAGCAGAGACTGAACGATTCATATTAGTGGCACAAGAGCGAAGCTTGCTTACCAAAACTACAGTTCTGACCCTAAATGCAGATTCTGCGATAAATTTGATAAAAAATGTAGGCCAGCTCGTCTCTGCACGTCTTGTGGTGACACCAAACGAAAACAAAAATCTCCACGATAGGGTAGGACACTATTTACATTGGGATATATGTAAATGTTACAGAATCAGCACTTCTGTTCACTGGTATGAACATCATCCTGAGCCAATCGTTGAAGGTAAAAATGTTACTATCCTCTGGGATTTTATAGCCGACACCGACTGAAGGATCTAAGTTAATCTATCAGACATAGTCATTAAAGACAGGGAAGAAAATACTTGACTTGTAGACTAATAGATGTAAGTCTTCCCACCGACAAAAATATATTTGTAACAGTATTTGAGAAATTAAGCAAATATAAGGACATGCAAATTGAAATGCAAAAGATGTGGCATCTTAAAGTGAGAACTGTTCCTGTTATTGTGATTGTCCTAGGTATGATAAGAAAGAGATGTCAGAAACATCTAGATAATATCCCAGGAGAACCATGTCTTAGAGAAATACAAAATATTGTACTGACAAATACTGCCCAAATTCTTAGAGAAAACCTATCACTTTAAATGGCTGTGTTGTATTACATGAAGATATTTTACTATTGCCCCTGCCACTTGGTCCCTCCAACTTTCAGTCATACTGTAACATCTCTTATCCATCACTCACCCTAGGACGCTGGGTGTGTCTCGGCAAATGATTGTAACAAACATGCAGATTAAAAGTAAATAATAATGACGACAATGATGACGAAGATGACGACGACGACGACGACGATGATGATGATAATAATAATAGCAAATGAAATGTTCTTTGCTATCTCATAGATTCTCTTTATGTCTAAAGCTCAAAGGACAAAATCGACTTTACTTTTCGTCCTTCTAAGATCTGGAAAATAATTAATTGTCAAGTTAATTGATTATCGATTTCTGACAATAGCCTTGTCCTCATGCGAAAATTTATTTGGTTGCTTTATTTCTGATCAAGCAGAGTTGTGAGTAAAAGTTTTTCGGCCACGGTCACCCTTTCCTGCTGGCAGAGGACTACACTATCTAATGTATCCTTTATTTTGTAAGACAGACGTAATTTAAGGGAGATTGAGGAAGATCTTGTTGCTAGTTCAGCCAGATCATGTAAACACATAGAGGCTCTCCTTCGTTGGTTTAATTTCGTGTTGATAATAATGTTGATATTAGCCTCTTATCATTTTCAATGAAAATTAAATGTTTTAGATAGTAAAGGAATGAAAGCACCCATGACCCAACAATTAGGAGACTTAGGGAGGTAGGAGAGAAGTTATCTTAAAACCGGAGACTGCATTCTAATGATTTCTTTTGAGGAGAAGCCACCAAAAGGCACTCAAGAGCGAAGCAGTGGTATTGAACCTGGCGACGTATTAAGCCTATCATACAAGAACGTACAAAATATTCCATTATATTGAATCCATCTACTCCTGTGCATGTTTGTTCTTTGCAATACTTTGATGTTGCTTTTGATATTCTTTTTCCAACATGTTTAGTTTTCTAAATATATATCTCAATTTCCCATCAACTTAAATGTTAGTTGTATAGCTATTTGTCTGCGTAATACCATCAGCTTTCATGTATTTTTAGTACTCCATTGAATTTTCTGGTGAATTTAACATTTTCCTCTTACACCGTGCACCACGTTATTTCACCGAATTATTATTTTCCCTAGGAGCTTCTTCATTATTAATATTTCTATATCGATATATTTAATATTCTATTTCAGTTGGCTCCCTAGGAATATTTTCCACATCTCTTTGTTTAGAGGCATTGTCATATTATCTTTATTATTTTTTAACCCTACATAATAGTTTAGAAGTTCAACGAGATAATTTCAATACCTTACTATTTTCCTTTATATTACTTCGATCTCGATGCATGTTAATGATTTGCATTGTATAATTGGTTTTTGAGCTTGGTTAGATATTCTTTGTTCTCACAAATTCTTTGTCTCCAACCTTTAAAAATATTGTGAATTCACTCGGCAGATATACTCCAAAATGCTTTATATTTTGTTTTTCTAGATATTTCTAGAACCCTTTTTATCTAAATGTTCGTACTCATTCGCTAAAATTAGTTCTGAATGTTGACTATTTATAACACACACACACACACACACACACATATATATATAAACTTTACATACATATGCATTCAAATACATATATATATATATTATATATATATATATATATATATATGGCATACGCATTTATATTCGTCGTTAATATTTATATGAATATATATTGTATGTGTAGATATAACTGTATGTGTTATATACGCATACATACATACATACATACATACATACATACATACATACATACATACATACATACATACATACATATATCCGTTATGTCTGTGTGTGTGTGTCTTCTAGAATCTCGGGCATCCTCCATCCGATTGCGCTCAAATTTGATATATAGATACCGACGGTATCAGGGTGTGTATAAGTCTTGAAAAAATTACATAAATCGATTCCAGGTGAGAATGCGATCGATAAAGCTGTGGAAACGTGCATTTGTACGCGCAAGTACATCAGCTGTTGCGATCGATACTATGCGTACGCGAGAAAAATGCACGTGCAGTTTGCACCCAAAAAGCCGCCTGGCTTGAATTAATGCCCCAGAATGCAGTATATTTAAGAGACCAAAAATGTAAGATGCAAATGAGATATTTTCTTCAAACTTTGCATGAAGGAAAGAAAGACTATTTGGTTTCTCAAGAAGTTTTTTTTTGTCTTAACTTTCTATCTTTATTTCTTCTTTTGCTGGTGTCTCAAATTTAGGTTAAATCAGTGTTTCTCAAAGGGGAGGCCTATGAGACAGTCGGTCAAGTGGTTTTGAGAAAATTGGGTTTAAATGTTTGACTACATAGCACCGTCCATTGGACGGGGATGGGGCGTTTTTGGTATATATATATATTAGTTATGATGTGTATATGTACAGATGAGATTCGGCTCTGACATTCTTCTGGAAAAAGTCAAAATTATTTGTCGGGGAATTTTAGTGGCCCCCTAAATCTATCGATAGTGATACCTTGGATTCCTGTGTGGAGTGCGGTTGAGAAATAAACCAATCGTTCTGCCTACAACACCAAGACCGAGCCGCTAGATAAAAAGAAGGAGGTGTTTGAAGGTCTTCCCAGGAACACAACGAGGAACGCATGTACCGAGTTCCTGAGCCATCTTGAGGTCGTGGTGGAAGCTAAGGGTGGATACTTTGAGCAATCTGATATCTCTCAGCCATGACCTAGTAGATATTGTATTGAGTTTTAAAGAAACTTTTACATTACCAGCCTCCTCTCTTTACGCCACCGATGTTATCCAGGGGAAAGGCATAGGCCGATACGGCTTGGCAGCAGTGACGTCGCAACGCATTTCTATAGCTGAACGAACCGGAGCTCGTGAAATTAAAGTATCTTGCTCAAGAACACAACATTCAGCCCGGTCCGGGAATCGAACTCACTACCTCGTGATTGTGAGCCCGACGTTGTAACCACAGAGCCATATGCCTTCAACACATATGTGTGTATACGTATGTATGTATGTATGTATGTATGTATGTATGTATGTATGTATGTATGTATGTATGTATGTATGTATGTATATATATATATATATATATATATAATATATATATATATATATATATATATATATATATATATATATTATATATATATATATCAGGCGGCGAGCAGGCAGAAACGTTAGCGCGCCGGGCGAAATGCTTAGTGGTATTTTGTCTGCCATTACGTTCTGAGTTCAAATTCCGCCGAGGTCGACTTTGCTTTTCATCCTTTCGGGGTCGATAAATTAAGTACCAGTTACGCACTGGGGTCGATGTAATCGACTTAATACGTATGTCTGTCCTTGTTTGTCCCCTCTATGTTTAGCCCCTTATGGGTAATAAAGAAATAGGTATTTCGTCTGTCGTTACGTTCTGAGTTCAAATTCCACCGAGGTCGACTTTGCCTTTCATCGTTTCGGGGTCGATAAATAAAGTACCAGTTTCGCACTGGGGTCGATGTAATCGACTTAATCCGTTTGTCTGTCCTTGTTTGTCCACTCTATGTTTAGCCCCTAGTGGGCAGTAAAGAAATATATATATATATGTGTGTGTGTGTGTGTGTGCTAATATGTATGTGTCTATGTATGTAAATCTGTATATGTTTAAGTGTGCATATGCATGTAAATGTATTTGTGTATTCATGTATGTTTATATACATTTCTGTACGTCTTTATATACACAGACATATTTTTGAATGTGTCTGTATTTATTGTCACTTTATTTAATACGAACATATTTTCTCTGTTTAAATTTCATTCAGACATGTTATGTTTGTTTGTCTTTATAGCACAATATTGCCTTACACTTGGAACTGTTTATATATCTTTGTCAATTAAGGATTCCCGTCATTATTACACGGTTTTCATTTATTTTTCATCTTACTTTTCAAATATGATTGCTTTATTTTTTTCTCTATGTTTCTAATTGACCGCCTCTGTCTAGATCCCTTATTCTCTCTCTCGCTTATACCTATCACCAGCCCTACTCTCTTTTTCTTTTTCTCTTTGCCACCTATCATCTTCCCCATGTTCTCTCTCTCCCCTCTTTCCCATTTACTCTCTGTATCTCTCTACTTTGTTTTTGTAACCTTTATTTCAACTATATCTTTTACACTTCATTGTCAACTGATCCGCATTTATTCTTCTCTAGCTACTCTGTCATTTACTCTCCCTCCCTCCTTCTTCTGTTTCTATGATTATCTCTCTCACCGTGTGCGTATGTGTAGCGTTCTTTTTACTCATTGCCTGCCACCAAACAAAGTGTGTACATTAATCCTGTATATCTTATGTTCATTCACTGCATCGCTCTTATGTTTCTCTCTTCCACTTTCTCTGTGAGGCATGACTGCAGAAATCAATCAGCTAACCAATCAATATATTGTAATCAGTTAATACTGTATATCTTTTACTTATTTCAGTCATGTTTGACTGCGGCCATGCTTGGACGCCGCCGTCGAGGGTTTCAGTCGAACAGGTCGACCCCAGGACTTTCTTTTTTAAGGCGCGGTACTTATTCTATGGTTCTCTATTGCAGAACCGCTAATGTACGAGGACGTAGTCATACCAAAGCCAGTTGTTGAGTCGTAGTGGGGTACAAACACACACACACACACACACACACACACACACACACACACACACACACACACACACACGACGGGATTCAATTTATGTCTATCAAATCCTCTTATAAGGCATTCATCAGTCAGAGGCTATAGAAGAAGACAATTGCCCATGGGAACACGCAGTGGAAGTGAATCCGGGATCATACGGTTGAGAAGCAACCATCTTACTACGCTGCCACGCCTGTACATATGAAAATATTAAAAAAAAAAAATGCTGCTAATATATCTACTGAGTTAAAGCTCAGTAGATGTAATTCTTCTTATATTTAAAAAAAAATATTTAGTACAGCACTTTAAAATTTTCAAAACAGAACTTTCACCTACAGTCTGATGCTTTAATGGTTGTAGCTTTATATTCCATTAATTAATTTTGTGATTAGAAATTCGGAAATAGAAGCAAGTGGTTTTGGTGTTTTATTTTAAAATTAATAATTAATTAAATACTTCTGTTTATACATTCATTCGGAATATCGTTGTTATTTGTCTCGGGATTATTTAAAAAAAATTACAATCAGAAATATTTATTTTTGTTTATATCTAATATTAATTTTTAAAATATTAACTTTTGCTTTAGTAGAACAAATTCATTTTTATAATTAATAATCGATTTAAAAATTTCCTGTTTGCTTTAGCTTTCATTTGAATGCAAATCTTTCATCCTGAATTTTCACTTATACATACAATGCGCTTTTCTTTTACTCAAACTTTCATGACATACATCATCTAGTTTCTCTTATTCGTTCATTTGTAATGGCTATTTTCTTGTGTTTTTTTTTCAAACTACTGTTGTTGTTTGCCTCTGCATTCTCTTCAATATACATATTTGTAGCTAAATTTTGACATTTTACGAAGAAATTCATATCAATCGACGCACTGACAGCCTTCGCCCCTCACAACTCTCATCCCGCATTCACTGTGACCACGGGCATTGAAGATATTGGTGATTGGTATGGGAAAAGGAAGTAGAGGTAGGCAAAGGGTATATGAAGGAAAAAAACCTTGAAAACGTCAGTAAAGAAATCGAACTTCTCAAATACATAACGTTGGATAGAATGCCTCGCGTATTTGTTGCAACTCACTAGAACACGTTTGAGCGTGTTTATATGAGCATATATACTTATACAAATATATACTTATGTAAATGTTTCTATAAATACATATGCGAAATGCAATTAACTAGGATTCTTTTTAAACATAAACGCTAACCATAGTGTTTTCTGCACATCTACGAAGCAAACAGAGTCGCTGCGTCGCATAATGGAAATGTCTGTAATGTTAATTGCTAAGTTGCTGCTGATTATACTAAAGTATTTTAAATGGCGAATGATCAATGTTTTTTCTACTACATCGTGAATCATGTATATAGTTGAGTTAGCTAAGTCGTTCAACACTACAACTCTAAATGGAGAAATGGTAACGGTTAATTTTAAATACAACACTAGAAAAAGCGTTAACGTGATATAGATAAAATAATCATAAACTTAACAACAGAATCTGTTGGTTTCCTAGGTTTTCAAGAAATCACTTCGTCTATATTTCTAAAGCTTCCTTACATGTGCATATTGAGGCAGACATAAGAAATTCTATAACATTAGAGAAGCAGAAACATTTCTTAGATATCAGATCTGTCTCTTGTACTTGAAATATTATAAAAGCCACAAAGTATTTGAGAGAAATTGATTGACCTTTCAGAGGACGACGACGACTTTCTCGTTGACACTGACCAAGCTTTTCATCCAAGTAAACGTCAACTAAAACATCTGCTGAATCATAACGACTAGTAGCTACAACAACAGCATAGCTAATTAACCACTGATGTGGTACATCCCAGATTATCAAGGTATTTGACCTTGCTAAGTTTATCACGGGTTTACTATACCACAATCAATGTGATCTTAGAAGACTTGAAGATGGGTCGACGAACCTTGTACGAGTGAGTAATTAATTTGTGGAATCGAACCTATATGACTAACTAACATCCCGTAGTCATTAGTTTCAGAGAACCGCTTTGGGTTATTCTTACAGAAATGCTTAATTAAGAGAATATCTACTCTAGATTAGTGATGCTAGTGATACTAATGTTTATAACCAATTGAAAAGTATTCCGTTATATCAAAAATATACAGAAGGATCTCAAGAAGTAAATACATATTTGCACAGATTAACGTTATATGCAATTGATTGCTAGAAAAGTTCAAAAAATTCGTTAACGCTCTCCATGTGTGCATTTTAACACACTGCCAAAAACTTCAGTGGAAAGTAAAACGAGGAATGATGCGTCGCTTTAAGCGTTCCTTGTGAAAATAAATTTAATGTACAGTAGACTAACATGACAGAATATTTAAACAGGATAATTTATAATCCATCCCATAGAGAACATTTGTTCTTAGTAAACTAGATTATTACTGCCTGATATGGTGTCCTGTTGTCCAGGTGACTACTTTACTAAAACAACCCAATGATTACATCCAAAGAAGTTTGCTTCTATGCAGTAGTTGAATTACTGGGAGATATTGAACGATTTAAGAGACTATCTTCAGATCTAATAAAATCATATGTAGTAATGTAGTTATTCCCGGAGGATTTTGGAAAATTAGCACCAAACAATAAAATTTGAGAAAATCGTTAATTTAGGACCATTAATATTCTAGCAGTTAAACTTTCTCTTTTTCTCTATGAGAGCGAAAATAATAATCTGGCATCGAAAGGATATAATGCTGAAATAATAAAAAAGCAGTATCATGTAATTCATTGCATCTATTTTAAGATGTAGTGCTTCTTGCTCTGTAGCCATTCCAACTTCATCGTAAACGAACCAATCGTTTTTTAAGACACAAACACACAAACACGCACACACACACACACGCACAGTGATACACACATACACACACGCTTGCACACATGCACACATGCACACACACAGACATACATGCACACACATAAGATGAGCATGTAGGGATAAATTATCCATGCAGGTACTGTAAGAGCTCTCAGGTAAGAGGCACCAATGTAATTCTTCTGACGGTTAAATCCACTTTCGCTTCGCTGAATTATGAATATTTTCGGGAATGTAAATTAAAAAAATAGCATCAATTTTTTCCCAGTGTAACAGTATATTATACAGCATAATTAGTTAGTTAATGAACTAATTATGCTGTCTAATTAACTAAGTATAATTAAATAAGTGTATACACCGTTGGAATGAATTTTACGGTGGCTCATGTCGCAGGCAAAATCGCTTCGTAGACATGCTGTGTTAAAAACAATATATATAGGGGCAA
>NC_043003.1:31337753-31370253 GCF_006345805.1 Octopus sinensis
GCCAAAAACTTCTGACACACATTCCATGGGATAACACGTGTTCTATAATGGACCAACCCATTTTTATAGTTGTTAATGTTATAATCCTATAAAACTTGTGATATACCTCTGAGTACCTGAACGTATGCATACGTTATAAGAAAGTTTTACAGGTATTTAAGGCGTTTTGGTTTTACTGCAAATAGCAGTGAAACCAAAATGCCTTTAAATGTTTTGAAATCTCATGCCAATCTCTAACTAGAAAATATACCGTATTTTTTGAAGTCGACGTAGTACGTCGTATAAACATCCACTGTAAACATTAAACCATTGTCACTATCTTTCCAAGTCCTGCTGTATTTCACCAAAGTTGTTATGGAGTATAAATCGATCTACTGGTTCTGTTTGTAAATTTTCATCAGAAAAGTTCGATTTGTATGCTTGAAAATATAGATACTGTTGCAATCTATTATGGGTTTGTACAAGAAAAGTTTCTTCTTATTAACAAGTTTATTAACAAGCTATTACAAAACATATATAAATATATAAATTTGCATTTTAAATACCTTGTAAGGAAAATCATCAATGCAGAGGGCAATAAGGATTACATTAGCATACTTTAGGCATACACAGAATACACAGAGATATTTACTATGTATATGTATGTGTGTGTATTTACTCATGCATTAAAATTATTCTTATAATTTAAATTCAATAATAATAATAATAATAATAATAATAATAATAATAATAATAATGATGATGATGATGATGATGATAGCAACAACAACAATAATGAATGATAGATTATATTATATACGGGTAAAGTAATATAATGGATAAAAGAATGTAAAAATATAAAAATTATATTCGTGGAATAAAACAATGTAATAACAAATATTGGGCTAGAAAGGATTCATAATACATTTGACATTATCATGGGATCCACGGACTCAGCCCAAGTAACGGCATATACATTCTACATGAATTTAATAAGGAATTCCCTGAAGTAATGGGCGGACTATACAGGGATAATGCGCTATTTCTAGTTAAAAATCCATCAAGTAGAAAATTAAAACTGTATAAGAAAAATTATTAAAAAAAATATTAACTTTAATCTTGTAACTGGTATAAATGGACCATATCATAAACCCAATACAAATCTAAAATATATAAATAATCTGAGTAACCATCCAAAATCAATAAAAAACTCATTAATTAAAAACATAGAAAAGAAACTAACTTAAGTATCATATAATGAAGAAATCTTCTACAAAAATGCTAACTTCTATAATGATGCACTTAAAAAACAGTATATAAGCACAAAATAAAATATCTTAGACCTAGTAAATACATATTTAATGTAACCTGGGCACAGAAAATAATAGATAACCTAAATATAATACCGAAAAGAAATTCTAAAGCTACAAATGATAATAATATGAAGGAAGTAAGTATAGATAGGAAAATAAGCTCCAGGATTAATGGTCAAGGTCCTAAAACGGGAAAAATAATTGCAAAAGTGTAAAAATAAATACTAAAAATAATTACAATCTCATAAAACCTGGCACTAAGAAAGACAAAAGTCCAGTAAAACAGAAATTAATAGCATTGATATGAATATACTTGATAATTCTTATAATAATAGACATAATATATAAAATAATGTAAGCTATACTCCTTGCATACATTCTGAAAATCATAATACGGATTATGAGTACCTTAATAAAACAAATACTTTGTGGTCCATCATCCCGTTTGCAAGTCAAATTAAAAACAGCATAGTCAAATCCATGTACCGATCAATACAGAAAAACTTAAATAAAATGAAATTATCAATTCTAAATCTATGACTGTTGGTCATTCCCTATCATAGAATTCTTTTGCAATTATATCCTCAATTTATAAGAGAAAACTAGATACTCTTTATAACAACCGTAACTTTAATGAAAATGATGTTCGGGTAACTTACAATAATAGAAGACATATAGACGATATTAACTCCCTTCCTAAACCTAATAATAGAAATAATGAAGATGAAAACAGCTCTATTAATAATAACGTTGATGTGAATTGTGATTCAAGGATTAAAAAAAATTGTAAACCTAACAATAATTGTTTACAAGATACCTAAGTGCCTAGTTAAATCTGAAGGGAAGGAATACCATTACTTAGGTTCAACCAAACCTAGTTTTAAACGAAGAATGGCAAACCATGAAAGTTGTTTTAGAAATAGACATAGAATTAATAATACTAGTCTCAGCAAATTTATATGGACGTTAAAGGATAATGGAAAATATTATATGATTAAATGGGAAGTTATAAGTCATGCCATGGCTTATATTTCAGACAGGAAATACCGCTTCTGCACCGAAGAAATGTTTTAAATAACAAAGTGAAAACATAAATTATTGGATTCTCAGAACGAAAATATTTTAGCTTGTTGCCACTACTCAAAATATGTCACTAGAAATTTTAATTAATTAGGGTGTTAATATTAAACTGTAAATTGTTAGTATAGACATGTTTCCACTACTCGTAATATGTTTTAGAAATGAAAATCATGAGTATAAATAAGATATAAAATAAGTAGCAATAATTAAAGTATATAACATCTAAACATAAACTGATTGGCTTGGGGAAGATGCATATATTATACGTAGTGATTAACCTAAATATAATTTTAGAAAATCAAATAAATTTATTAAATAGATAATAAATATAACCAAACATAAAGTATTCTAATTTGTTGTGATTAACCTAGATACAAGTTAGAAATTTAAATAAATTTATTAAACAGATAATAAATCAAACTTAACATAAAACATACAGAAATAGTAGAATAACTTTAGCTTAATTAAAAATCAAACATAAATTAAAGTAATTGGAAATAATAAATATAAATAACATATACTATATCATAATTTTATAATGATTGAATTTCGTTTCAATAATAAAGAGCGTGAACATTTACTGTATATCAGATAATATAACTACTTTTAATCCAAGCATGGATATTAACCATGAAAGGGTACTAGAATAAATAAAAATAAAAATAATGTATACTACAAAACATTATGTAATATGTTAATATATGCTTCATAGTAGTAATAATAATATTGAGCATTGACATTCACTAATTAACCAAATAATATGATACATTTTGATTTTCAAAAAAATTCAGGAAGATATAAATTAAAATTTAAGAATAATTAGTGTAACTTAACATAACTGTACATACAAATCTAACATAATTTAATCATAAATAACACACACAACGTTATGTCAGATTATACAAGACTTAAAAATCAGTTTAATAGTGGTGGTAATAATAAAATTAAGTATAGATCCCTATTAATAAATTGTATTATATTATACATTTTAATTTGGATAAAAAATACTATAAATTTATTAATGAAATCAATATTGATGACATAATACACCAAATAAATCCTCGTTATAATAATGAATGTATAGAGTAAGCCCGAATGTGAATATTAAGCACACCATCCCAACATATATCTAAACGTATAAATATATAATCCTATATGATAACTAGTAATAAATATAATCATTAATATAATTACTTAAATAATCTTTCAATAATATACATATAAGCTTAAGACCTAATGAAGTAACTTTAGAACGAAATACTTATATACACACGCACGCGCACACACACATACCAATATATAACTAGATAATATATATAATTTTAATCCAAACGGGAAAACAAAAAAACAACAATAATGGAACAATTACAGTATTATTATTAATAGGCGCTCAGGAAATGGAAGCAGGAAGGTATGACGTTTCGAGCGGAGCTCTTCGTCGGAAACATAAAGAAGGAAGAGAGAGGAAAGAAAGATCCCAAAGCGGGCAACAGGGATAGAGAAAAAAAAACGACTGGTGTTTACGAGTTACACATGGTGAAAGGCGGAAGTTTACGATAACAAGAGCAAAGTAGGTTTTTAAAGCCAAAGAGTGGAGACAAGGTTGGTAACGCAACAGATGTGTGTGTATGTGTGAGTGTGTGCGTGTGCGTGTGTGTATGTGTGTGTGTGAGGCGAGATAAAAAAACAAAAAATATATGTATGTGTTAGTGTGTGCGTCTGTGTGTAGGCGTGTGAGGTAGGGCGATATATATATATATATATATATATATATATAATATATATATATATATACATACATACACACGCATCCACGTGTATAAACACAGAGACATGAACATACACGATCGGAAAAGTATTAAACATACTTTTGTATCTAAATACAAATGATATATAATTAATTAACCTCTCGCCAGAATGAATACATACTTGAGAACCAATATGATTACTTAGGAAGAAAACACACACACACACACACATGTATGTAAATGTATATAAGAACACGCACAAACAATAATCCATAATTAAAGGCGTCTATATGCATGCATTTAAGCACATTTATATAGGCACACACGTATACACGCATGAACATGGATTTATTTCAGTTTAATTCACCTTCCTACATTCTATTCTATTTACACTATTTTATTTTATTTCTACTTTATTTACTATATACTTACTCTATTTTTACATTTTTATTTATTATTTATTATTTGGCATTTTCCTTTAATTTTTATCTTATCTATACTTTATTTCTGCTCATATATAAATTAATCTCTATACCTAAAGAAGTAAATTGGAATGAAAGATATATACCAATGCACATACATATTTATGTACATATTGACATACATACTTGTTGCGTGTATATATGTATGTATGTATATATATATATATACATGTATTTATACATATGTATATGTATATATATATATATATATATATATATATATATATATATATATATATATATATATATATATATACTTGTGTACATGTACGTGGCCGCATATACAAACATAAGTATAAATTTTGTTTCACCTTTACTTTATTTTATTCCATGAACATAAATTTCATCATTCTTTTACTTTCTTTTATTCATTATATTATTTTAACCGTAGATAATATCCTTAATTATTATTATTATTATTATTATTATTATTATTATTATTATTATTATTATTATTATTATTATTAATATTATTATTATTATTATTATTATTGAATTGAAATAAAAGGAAAAATTTTAACGCATGCGTACACACACACTTATATATAGACACGTAGTAAACATCCTTCATTATACTGTGTATTTTAAAGCATCCTAACGTAATCCTTATTATCCTCTGTGCACTCTGATGATTTTCCTTACGAAGTAAAATCCCAAATTATTTATTTATATGTGTTTTGTAATTTTTAGTTTGTTTGCGAAATGAAGTAATTGTTGGTGAATATGTTGATTAATTAATAAATTAAATTGTATCCATTACGCCTGTTTTCTAACGATATATATATATATATATATATATGAACTGCTATAGAAAATTCTATCATGCACATATACTATATGGATTTCAAAATTATATGCAGTTTTATTGCATACCTGCGCGCGCACACACATTATTTACTGAAAATATTTTTGCACCGAGATTTTAGATATCTTCTCTGTGGAGATGGCCAACCACCAAATTTTCAAATCGTCGCACTCGCGCCGATTTTAAATTTTAGGTCAGATATTACCTTGGCAGGGTCGGAAATGCCTCGTGAAAATATCTGTTCCGACTTGGCTATTTCTTGCTGAAGAATCTGAGGGCCTATGGAAGATTGGCTTGATTTAATTTAATCAGGTTAGTTTACCATTAAACAGCAGATGAAACGGTGCATCGTACAAGAAATTACAGGGTAAATGTTTTTTAAATTTTCTCCTGTTTACGGAATTAATCTTTATTTGCGGTTGAAGCTTTGGCTGTTATTTCTAGTGGGTGAATGGCCTATCATGGCCGTTCCTTGATTGTTGATGTTGAACTTAAAAATGGTCTATGACTATTTAATTTTTTCCCACTAGGCCGCTGGTGGCAAAAAGATTCTACAAAATTTTTTTTGCCACCCTATATTGATTAATTATGAATTTTCTGGTTAATTCCGTAATGGAATCGACGGCTTATATTTATTTGCTGCCGATAAATTCGGCGCGAGTGCGACGATTTGAAATTTTAGGTCAGATATTACCTTGGCAGGGTCGAAATGCCTCGTGAAAATATCTGTTCCGACTTGGCTATTTCTTGCTGAAGAATCTGAGGGCCTATGGAAGATTGGCTTGATTTAATTAATCAGGTTAGTTTACCATTAAACAGCAGATGAAACGGTGCATCGTACAAGAAATTACAGGGTAAATGTTTTTTAAATTTTCTCCTGTTTACGGAATTAATCTTTATTTGCGGTTGAAGCTTTGGCTGTTATTTCTAGTGGGTGAATGGCCTATCATGGCCGTTCCTTGATTGTTGATATATATATATATATATATTCTTTTTCTTTTTTCCATTTTCAAGCCTAACCAGGCTCATGGGCTCGGTTTCCCGCTTTCTGTGGCGTATGTGTTCCCCCAAGCTGAACGGGACGCCTGACCATCGCAGCGTTACTTAAGAAACAGGAAGTAAGAGTGAGAGAAAGTTGGGGCGAAAGAGTACAACAGGGGTCACCCCCCCTACCGGAGCATCGTGGAGCTTTAGGCGTTTTCGCTCAATAAACACACACAACGCCCGGTTTGGGAATCGAAACCGCGCGATCCTCCGACCGCGAGTCCCTTGCCCTAACCACTGGGCCTTTGCGCCTCCCCGCCCCCACACATGTATATATATCCTTTCTACTTATAGGCACAAGGCCTGAAATTTGGTGGATGGGGATATATATATGAATTTGTTAGTACTGGCAGTCTGAACGGGTCATCTGAGGTGATAAGTCGCCAAAGGGTATGTTCTTTCTTTTTAGTGCTTCCAAATCCAAAATAAGAAATGTTGAGCTGACGAAAGAAATGCTGAGTTTATTTGGCTAATCTAGAAACGTTAACGTTCTCAAATAATCTTTGTACTTGTGATATTTTTCTGTTTTTACCTCCATACCTTTGTGGGTTATTTTGAGTAAACATTATCTGAGAGAAATTTTCTTTAAGCAGTGGAAATGGCTAAAAAAACGTTTTTGGCTGCTATTTCTAGAAAGTTCCGTATGTGGCAAAGTAATTTATTTTACTAAGCCCTAATTATATAATGTAATATTTTGAATTCGCCTTAAATGGTCCTTTTACATACTGAATACTTGGTGAAATTGATTAATAACTAATTAATTTTACCCTCAATTGTTGATATTATAATTCATTTCTCTCTGTCATATTGCCTCGGTTCTCACCGTTAAAATATAATGTTTGCTTGATGACCCACGTGGGTGGAAGGGGAGAGCAGAAATCTTCGCTTGCACACTTTGAATTTGTTAGTACTGGCAGTCTGAACGGGTCATCTGAGGTGATAAGTCGCCAAAGGGTATGTTCTTTCTTTTTAGTGCTTCCAAATCCAAAATAAGAAATGTTGAGCTGACGAAAGAAATGCTGAGTTTATTTGGCTAATCTAGAAACGTTAACGTTCTCAAATAATCTTTGTACTTGTGATATTTTTCTGTTTTTACCTCCATACCTTCGTGGGTTATTTTGAGTAAACATTATCTGAGAGAAATTTTCTTTAAGTAGTGGAAATGGCTAAAAAAACTTTTTTGGCTGCTATTTCTAGAAAGTTCAGTATGTGGCAAAGTAATTTATTTTACTAAGCCCTAATATATAATGTAATATAATATAATATATATATATATATATATATATATATATATATATATATATATATTACGGAGATGTACTCGCATAGCAAGTAATCTGATCTGAGATCGTGTGCTGAAACGAAAACAATTGCAGCGTGGAAGGTGTTTATAAGCCATTTAAGAAACACACAAAAGCTGTTCGATTCACTTCAACATTTAAGTTTAATTTGTCAAAATATTTTCGTCGCTAAAATCCGCGACCTGTTCACTGACAAAATCCGTGCTGCACGGATTTTTGTCAGTGAACAGGTCGCGGATTTTAGCGACGAAAATATTTTGACAAATTAAACTTAAATGTTGAAGTGAATCGAACAGCTTTTGTGTGTTTCTTAAATGGCTTATAAACACCTTCCACGCTGCAATTGTATATATATATATATATATATATATATATATAATATATATATATATATATTATATATATATATACATACATACATGTGTGTGTGTGTATTGCATATGTAGAATATATTGTTTGAAGTACTGTGAGAGTAATTTTGATTGATGTAGAAAGCCACTCCTATGCAAGTTTCAAATAAAGAATTGAAAGAAACAAATGACAGAAAAACGAAACATAAACATTGATTTATTCTTCTAATTTATATTTCACTGATTCGTATTTTAATATCTCGAAAAGTGTAAAAATAGACGACAGCTTAGAACTGTTCATCATAGATCTGTGGTATTATGGGTTCTGGCTCTAAATTCTGTTAGCTTTAGTTCGTTCCTGTCTTTTCTTGATGGACGGAATTAGTGTATTAATAATGAACATCAGCTTAATCCTCGACAAACAATGTTCTGATCCGTGTCTAAGGCGGCGAGGTAGCAGAAAAAGCACGCTTGGCCAAATACTTAGCGGTATTTCGTCTGCTGCTACGTTCTGAGTTCAAATTCCGCCGAGGTTGACTTTGCCTTTCATCCTTTCGGTGTCGATTAAACAAGTACCAGTTACGCACTGGGGTCGATATAATCGACTTAATCCGTTTGTCCGCCTTTGTTTGTCCTCTCTGTGTTTAGCCCTTTGTGGGTAGTAAAGAAATAGGTATTTCGTATGTCTTTACGTTCTGAGTTCAAATTCCGCCGAGGTCGACTTTGCCTTTCATCCTTTCAGGGTCGATAAATTAAGTACCACTTGCGTACTGGGATCGGTCTAATCAACAGGCACTCTCCCCCAAAATTTCGGGCCGTGTGCCTAGATAGAAAGGAATATTCCATTCCGTGTCTCTTTTAGTGATCTCAGTATATTGGTTATGGCATTTCTGCGGATGTTTTGAGAGGAAGCCGCATTTGTAGGAATGTTGTCTCTCTCTCTCTATCTCTCTATCTGTATGTCTGTCTCTTTTTCTCCTTCTATCTCTTTATTTCTCTCTCTTTGTCTGTCAATGTCTGCCACCTCTGTTACATACACAGATGTTTAGTATTACAATCGGCAAATGGGAGAAATAGAAATTAACATAGAGTGCGTATAGTCATATTGATGCAAACAGGAAAATAGAACTCAAAATATATGTGTATATTTTTATTAACATTTAGCAGGAGTAACCGAGTGATTCAAGGTGCGAGAGTTTCGTGAGTTGGCACTTATTAAAAACAAAGAGAGAAAAGCGTAACATAAAAAACGATTTAATCTTTTAATTTATATTACAGTAATTCGGATTTAATATCCCCCAAAAGGTAAAAATAGATTACATGAGTAGATCTGTTCATCTGATATATATATATTTATATAATATATTGATATATATATGTAGGTCAGAAGTTAAGGGCAGTTACTATATTCTTTCCTAGGACCCCTGAGTTTAGTAAAAAGATGGGAAGAAATAATCTTCAGACAAAAATAACTGGAATATTTACAATACAGTGAATCCCGTAGAGACACCCCAGCTACCAGTTAAAGAAGTTGATGGATTAAGTTAACCACTGAAATGTATTTCTTTCGATTTTCAGCTCCACATCTTTCTGCAGCCAAATTTACTTTTCATCGTGTCTTGATGTTTAGGTTGCTCTCTACATTCATAATGCATAAGGAAGTTGCTGTGGCTCACTGCTAATCATTCAATGTTCCATTGACAACAGCTGAGCTAGTTGAAATCGGGAAACACGTAAGAGTTATCTTGATATTGCACGTCATATGTAAGAGAAAGAGAATTGCAAATATTTCCATAAATATTGGCAAGCGTTGGCAGTAAAATAGTGTTAATTAGCAACCGGGAAATAATAATAAAAAAAAGAACGCTAGAACAAATGGTTAAAAGATAAAGCCATCTCAAATATAATTTATACATCATGCTGAAGCAAACAAGAACGTTTACAGACACGCGTGCTACTAATTATTTTATCAAGCACACACCTATGTGTATTTTATTCAACACACCAGATATCAACTGTAACACAAATACAAGTGGTTGCGAAGGCATAAAAGGTGACTATATAGAACTCTATTGATCTTTAACGAAAGATTAAATTTATCTTCGATCAGAGAAAACAACACACTCCAATTTACTAACACTAACAGCGTGTATCACAGAGAAAGATGATGATAAGCAATAAACACGATGGTTGTGATAGTTATGTAGATGCCATCAAAGAGAATAACAAAAAGTATTTTGATTATTCTTTGTAGTAGCTTCGATATATTTTGATAGACTTCAGAAGTGAAATACAGTACATAAAACGAACATCACTATATGTATGTGTGTGTGTGTGCGCGAGGGCAAAAATAAAGAAATGTGATATTATAATATTTAGTTCATAAAATTTGTTCCCATATGAAATAAAAATTCTGAAAATTGTCTAAATCCTGTATTTAAATATTCTAATTTCAGTCTTTTACGGAGAGCTTATATTACTAGAGCTGAACAAGAGCGCAAGTATGTACCTGATTGTAATAAATATCTCACAGTTTTGGAGAATTGTACCAACACTTTGTTTTCCTTGAGTATTATGCTGTTTATTATTTTATGTTATATGAATCTCTTAGTGGTGATGTAAGTTATTCTTAGTACTTTTATTAGGTGTGTATTAATGTTATAGAGCGAAATGGATTCTGTTTTATATTTGTTGTTTATCGCTGTTAAAATATATTGGTAGCTGATAGTTTTAGTGTATTTCTTAGGAGCAAGGCTTCATAGTAGGTGATATAATTTGAAAACGAAGGAGAGGGAAAGAGAGTGAGAGAAATGTGTTGATCAGAGAGAAGGTAGGAAACAAGATAAGAGAGAAATTCACTATCTTTGGATTCCGGTTCATTGACGTATCAATTATTGATAAGACAGAGTTTGATAACTTGACATACGACCCCGAAATCAAATCCTCTGCCTGACAACACATAATCCGATTTAATCCTAATGCGAATGCAAGTTGTCTGAGTTGGGTGGCACTTTACAGGTTGCATGAGCAGAACATTGTCGGTTTCAGATTATTAGTTGGGGAAATATTATATAATGATGGTGTGTTGCAGGCTCCGTGGTGTAACCTGTCTTAAAATGTATTAAACTAGTCCGGTATATTTTTACTGTTGTTTGTTTCAACCAGGGGCTGTGTTCATGTTGCGGTTGATGTTTTTCATGAATCATTTAAGCATTTACAACTGATCCTGTCAGTATATGTATATATACACACACATGCATACGTACCTGTGAAAAGTTGTTTCCTTTTCTAACAAGTCTTTTGGTCAAGATACTTGCAAAATATTAGTCAAGCCATGAAACTGATATCTCCAGTAAAGAACCTAGCATAGAATTTAGACTGCTATGAAAAACACTTGATTGCACCACATACACCACTCTCTTTCATTTATTATTGTCTTTATTGTTTTAAATACAAAAAACACTTAACACCCCTCATAAAGTAGCAATCTTCTTAGTTCCATGCTTCAACAGATATTATGCTTCTCTAACCTTGTAGTAGGAATGATACTGTAGTAAGAGGCTTGCTTCCAACCCAGTTGGTGTAGGGTTCAGTTACACTGCACGGCACGTTGGGCAAGTATCTTCATTTATAGTCCAGGATCGACCAAAGTCTTGTGAGTAGATTTGGTAGACGGAAACTGAAAGAAGCCAAACGTATATTCTTTTATTCTTTTACTTATTTCAGTATTTGACTGCGGCCATGAAGGAGCACCGTCTGGAGAGTTTTAGTCGAACAAATCGACCCTAGGACATATTTCTTAAGCTTAGTACTTATTCTATAGAAAAAATTTGTCGAAGTACTAAGTTAAGAGGATGTAAACACATCAATACCGACTGTCAAGCGGTGCGCGCGCGTACAACACACATACATAAGCGATGGACTCCTTTCGGTTTCCGTCTACCAAATCCACTCACGAGGCTTTGGTAGGCGTGAGGCTATAGTAGAAGACACTTGTCCAAAGTTCCATGCAGTCTATGCACACACACATATATATATAAGTATGTATGTGAGTCTTTATGTTTGTGTTGCTCCACTCCGCTTGACAGTATTGGCTTGTTTATGTCCTCGTAACTTAACGGTTTGACAAAGAGAAACTATATAAAATAAGTAGTAGGCTGAAAAATAGTTACTGGGGCCCTTTCTTCCTTCTAAATCCCTTTAACCAGTGCTCCACCATGGCTGCCACCCAAAGACTGAAATAAGTAAAAAGTAAAACAAAAATAAGAAACGTTTATTTCATTCAAAAGCAAAGCGAAAAAGTTAAGGGTGAAAATATAATATTTACAACCTTTTAGATATTAATTTTGAACATCATAACTTAAAAGTGATACTCACAGATAGAACGCCTTTAATATAGGCCTTCTGGACCGGTGCCTAGCAAGAGCTGAAACAAAAGGAACAAGATCAAAATGATAATCTTGTTAATCTGTCTGATGTGGTTTTTGTAGAGGGAAACATTGGATTGTATTCTGGACTGCTGAAATCTACAAGCTGTATTCATTCTTTCTGTTTATTTTCTCTTATTCCTTTCTGTTGAGGAGCATAGGCTCAAAACGTAAAATTCTTTTTTTCATTTCCCCGAGCGGCAAACTAACACAATTGCTTGTTGTTCATACACTTGTCCTCGCTTTCTATAAATTTCAACTCCATCCATCCAACTTACGATGAAAGTAAGCAAATTTTGCTTTAGATGCGTTGAGATGTATTGAAAGATATATTCTTAAATACAGAATAATGCTGATATAATAGCATGAACAGGATACGTTATCCATATTTTGGATAACATATCCTGAAAATTCTGTCAGTGGCTAGCCATGAGACTCGAACTCACGATTACGCGTCAAGTGCTTTACCATTAAGCTAAACTGCCCCGTGGCAAATTGTTCTGCAATTTTAGGATTTATAAATCTAGCTTTATCAGACGCTAACCTTAAATCCAACTGCATAATCACAGGGATGTGAGTTCGAGTTTCATGACTGGCCACTGACAGATTTTTCTTCAAAATACAGATAAATTACTCTGTTCATGCCATTATATTAGCATTATTCTGCGTTTGAGAATAAATTATTTCCTTATCTGTATATATATATATATATATATATATATGTTGTGTTAGAAGTGGTGTACAGATATAATATTTACAGTCATTTAGATATTAATTTTGAACAACTTAACATAAAAGTGATACTCGCAGCTAGAACACCATTAAACATGGGCCTCCTGGACCGGTGCTGAGCAAGTGCTAAATGAAAGGAACAAGATCAAAATGATAATCCTGTTAAACTAAAACTGCCTGATGTTGCTTTTGTATAGTGAAATAATAAAATGAAGAAAATGGATAAAAATTTAATACAGATGTTTTTAATTAAAGACATTCAAATTCATACAAAGAAATTCCTACCTACAGCTGTTTCCTAATACAATTCTTTTATTTTAGAAATGAAATTCCATATTCGGAAACAGTGAATTGTGTATATCCCCAGGGAGAATTTCAAAAGGAAATTATTTAACAACGTCTCGATGATAAACTAATATACTTGGTTTTCTTTGAATGCTGGTATAAGCTGGTGAACTAGGATGCTCATATTCCTTAAGGGACTTTAGTTCCTTGACTAATCAAATAATAAATATATATATATATGCACATACATTTTTCGCACACATACACACACGCACAAACACATATGTATTACCTATGCCATATATTTAATCTGTATGTTTTGTTTATACACTTATTAGATAAAATATGTCATTCCGAGAAAGGTCGTTTAAGACGCAGAATACAAAGAAAGACACAGAATAGCTCAATACCAGGCGAAACGAGAATGGTGAATATCTATATTTCGTTATTGTTTCAGGACATCAGCACCGTATAAACAAGACACCCCGGAACAAATTCGAATCGCAGGTCTGAACTATATATGCAAATAGTACAAAATCTATCTGCTGATAGGTTTTCTCAGCAACCAGTACATAAAACAAAATCAAATATCGATATCCGCCTGGATATATATATATATATATATATATATATATTTAAGTAGGTGAATGAATTATCCTATGTTTATCGTCAGCATGGAAAATTAATTTAACCGAAACCTGGGTAGCAAATTCACGTCAGAAACACGGTTGAAGCGACCTGTCAAGGGTAGAAACTCCGGGTTCATGTGCAGAAATTTGTGCGTTGTATATGAATAAATGAAATAATGGAGTCGAACGAAGATGTTAACAAAATTCCTTTACTCTCGACACATGTTCCTTCTTTCCTGATGAGAAGATTTCATAATGCACCCTTTATTCCTTTGGAATGAAAACATGCTGTCTTCGAAACATGTGTCGAGAGTAAAGGAATTTTGTTAACATTTTCGTTCGACTCCATTCTTTCATTTATTCATTTATATATATATATATATATATATGTATATATATATATATATATAATATATATATATATATATATATATATATGCATGTGTGTGTGTGTGTGTGTGTATTTGTGCGTGTGTGTGTGTGTGTATATATATATATATAAGAGGTAATGGTGACATTGAGACCCAAAGGTGTCAGGTAATGCTGAATAAGTGCTATAGAGAGACAATAGTTAAGTTCCAGATTCGGTAATATTGCGAATATAGGCAAGTATTTCTTAGCACTGAGAGACAGGCAGCTTCCAGTCAACCATAGTTAGAGAAAGCTTTTCAATAGACGTAACGTAAAAATCAGTTTCAGCTCAACTACTAATTTGAAAAATATAATCGCACTCACCACACAAAAACCACAATATGAAACCAGCTGTTCATGCAGGGATAAAAATTTGTGCCTGCTAAATGGAGCTTGCATATCTGAGACCATCATTTATGAAGCCATCGTGGACTCTATATCCAATAAGGACACGGTTTCGACGAAGAAATACGTGTGCCGTACAGAGGGTAATTTCAAGGCCAGGTTCAATAATCACACCTTGAGCTTCAGGCACTGCGATAAAAGGAAAACGACCAAATTATCCAGTCATTTATTGTCCTTAAAAGATAAAGGAGTCAGTTACAACATCCATTGGAAGATCTTAGCCAAGTGTAAGCCCTACACCAACGGCAGTGGAAAGGGCGGTCTTTGTGATATGGAAAGATAGCACATCTGGAAAAGCAGCTTAGACCCTGCAACATCTCTAAATTCAAGAACTCAACTTTTCGGATCATATCCACATATAGCTAAATATTTGTTACGTTTTTGGTACCCCCGAGATTACAGATAGGACTTGCTTTCTATATTGTGTTCACATACAAGCTTTTTATCTTTATTTTTAACTTATATTTCTTATATATTTTTTAGATATATTTATGTTTTTTTTTACATATTTATACAAATATTGTTTATTGCTCATATATTTTTACACATATTTTTTCTATATTCTACCTTCCACCCTGCATTTTCCCTGTGCGTATATAGACGTGTATATGGAATCCTTTGTGAGCGCGTGTGGATGTATGAGTGCGTGCGGGTAGGTGCGTATATAGACGTGTGTGTTTGCGTGCATGCGAGTATGTACGTGTATAGACGTGTTTTACTCTTATTGCTTATTTTTTTTACACTTTTTTACAAATTTTTCTGTATTTTGCGTTTAGCCCTGTGTTTTCTTGTGCATGAAAACTGAAAAATAAACTAAAACATAAAACTATGGCATGAAGAATATATTTGTTGTCTCAAAATTACTAGATAGAACGACGGAAAAATATAAACTGAATGCAATTAAATATGATGAATGTATAGTCGATGAGAACTCTCATCATTTTCATTTGATGAATCAATTTTGTGAAAGTCTGCACCGCGCATAGAATTCTTTCTAAGTTAAAAGCGAAAAAAGATGAAAGACAAGTTAGAAGAAACTGCCTCAGGCTTCATATTTACAGCTGACATTTTGACAAATTAATTCTTGAACGTAACAACCCGATCATTCTCATTTTTCGTGCAGAAAAGTTTTTAAAAAAATTCTGAAAGAAATAAATAATTAAAAGCTAGAACAAAAAAAGAAAAGTGAGAAAAAGAACACCTCAAATAGATTAAACTGATTTTAAAAGAACTTTGAACAAAAAAGTTACATTGTGTGCGACAGCGCTAATTTTCACCATCATGTATGGGGAATTTTTTTATTGTTGTGTTTCCAATATTGATTTAATAAGAAAATAGTATAAAAACAAAATGAATAAAACACTTCTTACTATAGCATCAAGTAAAAGATTTGAAATATTTCTGGCTCAAGAAGGAGTCAAATTCAATAGTTATGAAAAGTTGGATAAAAGCATTAATAAGGAAATATTGGAATATTGGTGGATATTATATAACCTTGAGGCATGAACTAATGTCCACTTGAAACAAGAAAAACTATATAATCGCTCAAAAAAACTGTACAACGTTAATACACAGCATTAGAAATACCAGTTACCTGCATCTCCACCAGAAGATGATATAATACTTCAAGACTATAATTCGCTTTTTTTTATGTGATGAGCTGTCAGAATTGTTAGTACGCCGGATAATAATGCTTAGCGGCATTTAGTCCGTCCTTACTTTCTGAGTTCAAATTCCTCCGAGGTTGACTTTGCCTTTCGTCCCTCGGAGTCGCTAAAATAAGCATCAGTTGGGTACAGAGGCCTGTGTAATTGTCTTTCTCTCAAAAGCTGCTAGGCTTGTGCTAAAATTTGAAAACATTATTTCACAGCATAAGAAGTAACATTTATCTGCTTCCCCCAACAACACACACTCCTCCCACCGCCACACAATGTGATATTCGAGGCTATAATTTACTTATTGTATATCGCTTTTTAAATGTGGTATGGTGGCAGAATCGTTAGCTCACCGAACAAAATGTTTAGCGGTAGTTCTTCAGATTGTTTATGCTCTAAGTTCAAGAGCTGTTCAAATGCCACAGAGATCAATCTTACCATTCAACCTTTCTCGTTCGAGGAAATAAATACCAGTCTGGCACACGAGTCAATGTAATCATCTTTTTCCGCCCTCAAAAATCGTTGTCCTTGTGCCAAAGATAAGAATTATTTGGCTATTTGTGAAAATAGCATCGTTGGAGCGTGTACGTTTTCCTAACAGAGAAATGTGTGGTTCACTGTATTACTGCAGGCAACATTTACGAAGGAGTATCTGTAAAGCTGTATAAAATACATATATATCGAAGACTTTGCTATTAAAGAGCTGATTTTTCGTGTTTGTTTTCTTGCTGATGTTTATATTCTTCGCTGATGTATATCGATGAAATTTAAACACATATTCAAATCGCACACAGAGGCATAGGCATAGGGACACACAAAGTCTGATCGGATGCCACATGAGCTTGGGTCCTTACTTCTTGAATCCATGTGAAGATAAATTACACATATCAACTATGTTTCATTTCTTTAGCGCGATATGTTACTCGTTCAATTCTCGTGACGGGATTTCTTTTGAGTTTCCACGAGTTTAATTTCTATGGCTGGTTACATTTCCACTCATGATTTTAAGAATTAAAGTTTCAAGAATACAAGCTAAAGAATTATATTCATTAACAGTTTCAAATGACATACTGCTGTTTCACTTTCATATAAAACCGTGTCTTTCATAATATACATGTATTAGCTATATGTATCTCATATTATGGAATGTGCTCTTTATATTAAGTGTATATTTGCATCATAATGTGTTAACACTGGGGTTTTCTAAATCAGCTCTTTAATAACAAAGTCTTCGATATATATGTATTTTATACAGCTTTACAGAGACTCCTTCGTAAATGTTGCCTGCAGTAATACAGTGAACCACACATTTCTCTGTCAGGAAAGCGTACACGCTCCAACGATGCTATTTTCACAAATAGCCAAATAATTCTTATCTTTGGCACAAAATCTATTTCTTTAATATAAAACTACAGTTTTTATATAATAAAGTTACAGTATTTTATATAAAGCTTCACTCTTTGGGCTGCGACCATGCTAAGGCGCCTTCTTGAAGGGTTCAATTGGGCAAATTTACCCTAGCACTTATTTTAAGTCTGGTATCCAGTTGTCAAGTTGGTAGGACACAAACTCAAACGTAAACACACACACACACGCGCGCGCACATGTATGTAGATATGAGGGGCTTCTTTCAGTTTCTGCCAACAAAACCATTCACTTGGCTTTGTTAATTCCTGTGGTTGAAGACACTTGCCTAAGGTTTTGTAGTGTGGTACTGAATCCAAGGCCGCTTGGTTCCGAAGCAAACTTGTTTATCACATAGTTACGTCTGCGCCTATTTGTATAAAATAATTTCTCAGTATAACTAAATACTAGAACTGGCCTGCAAAAAAGTACATGTCATAAAAAGAAAATATTATTGATACGTGTAAATTGTATTAACTTGGACAAAATTTTCAGTGAGCCTCAGCTTATGTGGTATTCCGACTGCATCAAGCATACCCTAGGGAATACTCAGAAGAAATTTAAGCACCTTTTATTACACAATATTTTAACTTTTTTTTTAGCTTTTACCAATAAGGGTTTAACTAACTAATTAAATTTGTTAAAAGTGGGGGTATCGAACGCTTGAATATCCTAGATAAAATTGTCCACAGGCAAAGCAAAATGCATCAGCGACTGAAATAAATTTAGTGGAAAATGATTTCTTTCCTCACATAAAAATTAACTTTTCAAGAGAAATCCAATAGTGCTCTATAAATTTAAGAACAATTCTCGTCATTTATATTCATTCGATTCTAGTCTGGGTGACGCCAGGTATTCTGCTTTTATAAAATCAATTTTCCTTATGTCAATGGCGTACTTACATATTCATACTGATTCGGACGCACGCACAGACATACATATATGAACGTATAAAAGTTTATATATATATATATATATATATATATATATATATATATATATATATATATATGCTATGTGTAAAAGTGATATCGTTTTTTTTTAAAGTATTTATATTGTGTGCAATTCTATGTGAGTTTATAGATGGAATTACCTGATGGTAAAGAACTAAATTAAGTTGACGAATGTTTCGATAATGGATCTAATAATATTCTCCAAGACTTGAAGCACATAGGAAAAAAGGATGTCGCCAAAAATGCTATAATACTTTTAATGTACTTCAGAAATTCTTTTTTTTTACATTTGAAACAAAAACAACAAAAAACGAAACAAAGAAAATTGATAGACACACATAAGCACACACTCAACACACACACAAACATATCACCAAGACGTGCGTAAATATATTGGCACAGCGGAGTGCATCGTTATAAGATCATAATTTCATCTATTCTTGATTGTGTGATTGACTTCGTACTGGAAATAGAATCTGGAATATTTAGTGGCAATTCTGTGTTTATCTAATATGAATGTTTGCTTTTAAAGAAGAACAAACGTTTATATATATATATATATTATATATATATATATATATATATATATGTATGTGTGTATGTATGTATATATATATATATATATATATATATATAATATATATATATATATATATATAATATATATATATATATATATATATATATATATATATATATACTGTTTTAATTTAATTTAATTCTATGTATTTATGCAGCTGAGGATTGCTCTGCATTTAAATTGATGTAATAGTTGCATTGTTCAATTAAATGGAGTCGCTTGAAACGATCGTACTGCATTACCTCTGGATATCCTGTTGCTTATTTTGATTTTATACATACATATAAATATGTGTGTATATATATACACATATACATATATATATGTATGCATATATATACTTATATATACATATATATATATATATATATATATATATATATATATATATACATAATATATATATGTATATATATATACTTATATATATACATATATATATATATACATATATATATATATATATATACTTATATATATATGCATATGTATATACTTTCATATATGTATATATATATGTACTTATATATATGTGTGCATATACTTATATATATAAGTATATATAATCTATCTCTCTACCTATCTAGTTACGTTTGAATGTGTCTGTGTATATCGTCAAATATATGCGTATATATCAGGGGTATGATTTTTTATGCTTTTGGAAGTAAACATTTTCCTGTATCAAAATTTTATGAACAATTTCATATACGTAGGGAAAATAACCCTTGTTTTAAGTTTTTTTTAAAAAACATCACCCCAACGAAAGAAGTCTAACACCACTTTTGACCCAAATTATGCATCATTCTAGCGGGTGGGGTGGGGGTTCATGATGCCTACTCAAGATTTTATCAGGCTCGGTGTGTTGACTTAATGCAATGCAGAAGCAGTATATCTCAAATTTCAGCTTTCAAGTAGTTTAAGAGTTATAGATTTTTAAATTCATTACCACTTACACCCCACTTTAGGTAATATCCTCTTCCTTTTCTTTTTATTTCTGTGACGCTAAGAAGGCTGACTATATTAGCTGTTTTTCAGAATAGTAGGCTTATCCAACTAGAGTATCTAAAATAATGTCTTATAAGAGAAGTGGTTGTGTCACTAACCCCCCCACCAAAAAAATCCAAACAAATCTGGACCAAGAATTTCGTGTAATTTCAAGACTTACATAGGAAAAGAAGACTTATTCCGCTAGAAGAGCATTCCTTGGAAAACAGCTGCATGATACTAATGAAACTTCAAATTGTCGATCGCTACCTGTTCCTTGGGATACCATCAAAGAAGTAACTTTTTATATCAAAAGAAATAGAATTTCCAATATTTATGAATTGAAAATCTGTAAGCAAAAGTAGAAAAAGTACTGAATATTTACGATAAATATGTAAATCGAGGAAAATACGATTCATTGAAAGGTACTTTTGACATCATAAAGGAAAACGGAGAATGGCTGTGCAGTGAGGAAAGAAGGTTATATTATCTTCAAATTGAAAGCAAGTGACAGGTTGGGTATGGAACTGGAAAGGCCAGCAGTTCCAAAACTATCGATCCATCCAAACGAAGAAGAGTGTCCTTAATGCCAACTTCAACCAGACAACCCCAGTACCATCGCCAACGTCTGAAGCAGAGACTGAAAGTGAATATCAAGAGTGCGAAAAATCAGATGAAGAATCTACACAAACAAGGAGGTATAGCAAAACTGGAACTACAAACAAGTAATACTTTCCAAGATACCAACCCCAAAAGCAGCAACAGCTTGCTGACAGTTACCTCAAGATGAAATCAATGTCGAGACACCTTCCCAGTCTGGTGTTTACAGATCGACTATCAAAGAAGCTGTTAAACTGTAAAAAAAAATGAAATTGGAGAAAATACTGCATTTAGAAAACTGGTCATTGCATTTTGATGCTAAATATATTGATGACTAAGTGATAGTTTTAAAGAATGAACAGGGAGAAGTTAAGTTAAAAGTACCCCAATTACGAAAGGAAAAAGCCGATACTGTTGTGAAAGGAATAACAGCTGTTTTAGAAGAATGAAATTTATGGAACTGTATAAAGATGATTGTCGCTGATACAACGAGTGTGAACACTGGGAAAAGAAATGGCATTTCATTCAGTTGGAAAGACTGTTTACTCAAAAGGGTTTGAAAGAACCGCAATTTATTAGTTGTCAGCATCATATTCTTGATAGAGTTCTTCCTGTTGTAATCGATAACGAACTTGGAGAAAAAAGTAATCCCTCAATATTGAATATTCATTCATCCCAGAGCTTCTAAGTAATTGCGGGAAACTCCAGGCTAATTTCAACAATAGTGAAGAAAAGATTACTGAATCAGCAGGATGGCGAGATGACATGAAATTTCATTTGAGCAGAGTTTTTCGTTTCTTTGAAGAAACCGCCAAATTTCATACTGTAAATTTTTAAAAAATACGCAACGTAAGTAATGCAAGATGGAAATCTTGAGTAATACTAGTTCTTTTGGCATTTATTCTTCTACCAGAAAAAAAAAGAGTTTTGCTTCTCAATGTTTGTCGATTCATCTTTTACAGCTGGGTAGATTTTTAGTTTACTGACCAAATGTTCAATGCACATAATTATCAGAAATTATGTGGTAGTCCGCAAGTTCATAAAAATGCATTGAACGCTGTAAAAAAACTTTTGGAGTCGAGAAACATCAAATCTGGAAATTCCTTGAACAAATCAGAGTGCAGAACGCAATTAAGTGTCTTCAAGATCTTTATAATGTTTGTAAAAAGAAGGAGAAACTTCAGCTTCGATTTATTTTATCTAACAAAACATTAATTCTTTGTTATGTTAAAAAATTAGTTAACATTCAGCACCCTTTTTCAGTTATTTAAAATTGGAATTAAATCTATAAAGTAAAAAAATATGTATTGCTTTTAATTTTGTATGTTACTGGCCTCTGTCTTAAAATAGCCTAGTTTTGAACCTTGGCATAGAGCAATTTCAATTCAGTAATCTTTAAAAATGTATAAATACACTTTTATTCCACATCTCTCTTGCGTTTACAAGGATTTAGGCAGCGGAAATATTGAAGTGAATCTAGTGCCACCTAATGATTACAGTTTTAAAAGCCCATAACTCAAAAACTACTTCAACGAGAAAACTGAAATTTCAGATATACTATTTCTGCTTGACATTGAGTCAGCACACCAAGTTTGGTAAAAACTTGAGCAGGCATTATTAACATTCGCTAGAATTTTGCATGATTTTGGCCAAACGTGGTGATCGATTTCATAATTTGGGGGTGACATTTTTTCAAATAAAGCAAAATAAATGTTAGTTTCCTGACTTTTATAAAATTATTCATCGAATTAGAGTATCGGGTTATTAGGTGGGAAAAAGTCATAACCCTAGTGTATATACACTTACGTACACTTTATGTCTGTTAATTATTACATAGTCTTATTACTATTTGTTTTTCTCATTAATTGTTACCATTATTGACAGCTTATGAAGCATAATAATATTTTGTTGCTTTGTATACTTTTACTATTATATAATTCTGAATCGTGTCATTCGTTTTTATTCCTCTTTCGGCCCCTTTAAGTAATTAGACATACAAGACTGTATATTGTGCTTCTTAAGGGATACACTAAAACCATTATCTTTATAATTTCTTTTATTTTAATAGAAACTCCTCCTCTCTGTATAAGCACCATCACCTATCTGTATCTATCTGTTCTCGTATAAATGTACTTATAAGGAAATGATGAAATGACTATGAGTATTCATTTTGTAATCAATATCATAAGAGTGAAACTTACATAATGATTTCTTGTATTCGTGTTTTCCAACTTGTTATAAAATATATTACTCATATATGGCGGTGCCCCAGCATGGCCACAGTTCATGAGCTGAAACTAGAATCAATCAATCACATGTTCTTCAAAACCCTGTAGCTGTTTTAGATCTTAGAACAAACTGAATTCAGTGTTTTAGGATCTAAAACTCCTCATATGTAATTTTTGTGAAACATTTCCCTGAGATTCTTATCCATAAACATGATTTTTTAAATAAATTTATGATTGGGTCTAAATGGAACCAATTGTAAGATTATAATATATGATTTTATATTATATTATGATAATCTATCTATCTATCTATCTATCTATCTATCTATCTATCTATCTATCTATCTATCTATCTATCTATCTATCTATCTATCTATCTATCTGTATATCTATCTATCTATCTATCTATCTATCTATCTATCTATCTATCTATCTATCTATCTATCTATCTATCTATCTATCTATCTATCTGTATATCTATGTATCTATCTATCTATCTATCTATCTATCTATCTATCTATCTATCTATCTATCTATCTATCTATCTATCTATCTATCTATATATATATATCTCTTATTATAAAAGGCAGATTTTATCTGCCTCCCTTTGGGAGTTATACAAATCTACAATATAGGATTTCTTCAATTACAATTTACCTAGCATTTTTAAGAGTACAATGCATCGCGTCATGCCAGGTCCAGTTTTTAAAATTTAAACTCCAATTAAGCAAAATTTACAGAAAACTCACATTCTGGTGTGTGTGTCAAATGCTTTTCTTAGTCTGGTTTACACCACACGCAAACGCACACACACAGTGGGCAACGAATAAAATGAAAGTAAATAGCGACAGAGTGATTTGAGGAAGGCTAAACTGAAAGTATTCTGTCTATGACGCTGATAGATACATGAGTAAAATGTATGGGAAGCTAAGAGCTAAGAGTGAGTGAAAATGTTCTTGGAAGAGAGTAAATAGCGAGAGAGAGAGTGATTTGAGGAAAACTTTACATTCAATAACCGTAGTGGCTTGTGTTAGTAATAAAGTAAACATACACTCATACATACATACATACATACATACATACATACATACATACATACATACATACATACATACACACACACACATACACACACACATACATACACACACACATACATACATACACACATACATACATACATACATATACATACATATACATACATACATACACACACACATACACACACACACAGTATTGAAGCTTGAGAACAATCAGATACATTTGCAACACATCTGTTGAAAATATTATTGTTCACACACATACATATACATACACACACACACACATGATCCAGCATGACCACAACCTCAAGGCTGAAACATATAAAAGAATAACAGAATATAAATGTGTGCAAAGTACAAGAAATATTAATGCAGTATATGGGGATTGGACAATAAGCGTAAGGCAGTGTCAATGGTGGTTCCAGAAATCCCGAGCCATAAACTACAGCCTAGAAGACGAGCCTCATCCTGAAAGATCTGTAGAACTCGACAAGGACATCCTGAAAACCCTGGTGGAACAAAATATCATCGTAACTGTTGAGGAACTAGCAGAGAAGCTTGGATTTGGTCATTCAACCATTCATTGACACCTGTGTGCTATCGGAAAAGTCAGCAAATTGGGTCAATGGGTTCCTCACGAACTTTCCGAGTCTAATTGCATGCAGAGAGTGAATGTATGCTTTTCTTTGCTGTCACATCTCACCACTACTGCGCTATGTATATCTATATATATAAAACTGTAGTTGTGTGAGTGTCTGTCCCCTTCGATTTAGATTCCTAACTACTCCCACATTTTGCAGTGCAGTTTAACCAAATTCGGGTAGCTTATAGTCGTGATTCATATCGAGCGCGTCTGAATATTAGCGCGCGTCTACGATGAGTCTACGATTTTAAAAATAATTTAACATCATTTTTTATTCCATTTTTAATGCATAATTTTTCGTGTGTCGATGGCGGCGGAGTTGGCGTCCACGCTCACACCTGCACCTGTGGGAAGGGAGTGTAAGGAAATCAACGTCGTAATGCGTTGTCAAGGAGACCAGTGTTCTTTTAGAACAACGACTTCATGGCTTGAAGACACCAAAACAGAAATGGCTAAGAAAGCGTCTACATGAGTCTACGATTAAAAAAAAAATTACCATCGTTTTTTTTTCATTTTAATGCATTTTTTCGCTATTATATAAGGGAAGTAACTCTCTAAAAATGTCTACGATGAGTCAACGATTTAAAAAAAATTTACCATCATATTTTTTCCATTTTTAATGCATTTTTTGCTATTTTTTGGCTATAAATCTCTAAAAATGCTTATATAGTTATTTCCCTTACAAACCCGAGCAACGCCGGGCGATACTGCTAGTCTTATTATAAAAGGCAGATTTTATCTGCCTCCTTTTGTCTCTTATAGAAATCTACAATATAGGAGTTCTTCAATTACAATTTACCTAGCATTTTTAAGAGTAGAATAAATCGGGTCGTGCCAGGTCCAGTTTTTCAAATTTCAACCCCAATTAAGCAAAATTTAGAGAAAACTCACATTGTGGTGTGTAAGTCAAGTGCTTTTCTTAGTGTGGGCTACAGCACACGTACACACACACATACAAAAACGGAGCGATCTGCTTCACTCACGCTATCACCCTAATTTCTCCTCCTTACTCTTTGCAAGTGTGCAACGATTAAAGTGAAAGTATTTCTATAAAACGAGAGAAGTGTACTTTAAACCACTACTCAAAAAAACAAAACAGCAAACAGAAACAAATAAATACATAACGATTTACTCCTCACACAATTTCTTCAATTACAGTTTACCTATGATTTTTACAAGTACTTCCATTCGGTCATGCCATACAAAATTTCTTTCAATTTCACCCCCAATTAAGACAAAATTCAATATTTTAACATTTCACTCCGAAAGCATTGATGTACATGTGTGCGTGCGTGAGTGTGTGTGTGTATGTGTGTTTGATGGGGTGTGCGACAAAGAAAGTGTGGTGTGTAAGTGAAGTGCTTTTGTTAGTGTGTGTAAAGAGACAGAGAGAGTAATGTTGTGCTGTGTACCTAAAGCACGCACACACACACACACAAGCGGAGCGCGAACTTCAAAAGAACTTCGCGCGCTATCTATCTGGTTTGCCATTCCTCACACACACGCATACACATACATATATGACAGTGACAAACACAAACGTTTCAAACAACTACATACAAACACTCAAACACACACACACGTGTGTGTTTGTTATTAGTAAAAAAGGCACCAAACACAACTCACTTCTCATTCGAACACATTTGCAAAAACACACCGACGCTCGGATTGCCATAACCTTTCATTTCATTTCATTTGAGTTTGAGTCCATGCTCAGGCCAAGTCGAAGACTCCACCCCCAGAGTCTGGTGTGGTTGCCAGGTTGTATTCTCTGTTTAATTTTGACATGTGCAGGAGCGAGTTTGAGTCAGTTTGTGCTCGTTGTGTATATCAATACAGAAAAGGTAAATTGGTTTTTACTTTACTTTCTGTCGTTAAATTTTGGTAGTATTAATTGGCGAGCGTACTTCTGTTGTCAATTGTTGACAGAAAGAAATTGTAAGCTAATAAGGTGTGTGTGTGTGCGTAGGAAGTGAAGGATAAAAATATTGCAAGAAGTGGACAGATGTACATATATACATCCATACATACATGTGTGTGTGTGTCTATGTATGTGTATTGATGTGTGTGTGTTATCTCTATATAAAGCTGAAGTTGTCTGTGTGCGCCACGTTTGGTAACCTTCAACTAACACTATCTCCTCCGAGACCCTACGGCGCAAGTTGACCAACATTGAGAGTATGATAGAAGAAGGGTTGCTCTTCCTTCCGTAGAACATAAAATTAAAATCGGACCATGTTAACACCAAAAATTATTTACATCAAAAAGCTGCTTTTTTCTATGAAAATCCCTATTTTTTACGATTTTTTCACTGCTGTGTCGCCACTTTTCGGTATATTTCGACCAGAAAAATGTTCACAAAAGTTTTACTTTTTAAAATTACAATTCCAGCGGGTCGAAACAAACCCGAGCAACGCCGGGCGATACTGCTAGTATATATATAAATGGCAAAATGTCTGCGTGTGTGTCCTTTATACAAATCCACAACTTTTCAGTTAGAGAGCTCGCACTTTCTATGGTCATTCAAAACCATCCAAGGGTGGCCGTGCACATCTTTACATTTCCCCAGTCACCACGCAAAAAATCGATAGAAGTGACGTTTTTGTGAATTTTCTATCCAAAACCCAATCAAAATGCCCGAAACTTGATACGCCGATTGAATGCCAGCTAGCTGTATGTGATTGGTCGGAGATTTGGACAGTACTCACGTGTATGTGCGCACGCAACTGTATATGCGTGCTCTAGCACTATGACCCGGCAACGCCGGGTCATAGTGCTAGTAATATAATATTTTGTTAATAAATTAAAATATGTCAATCGTAAATCTCCATTTTCTTTTAATTTTTATATATTAAATATTAATTCATATTTTTTCTATTTCTTAAATCAATCTTAAAGAAATTCTAGGTGAATGAATCGACTTCACCGCTTATATTTCAAGCTTAGTAATTCTATCGGTTTTTTTTGCCGAGCCACTAAATTAGGCGGTCACAAACACACCAGCACTGGTTGGCCAGTGGTAGAGGGGGTTAAACACAAACGCACTCACGCCCACGCACACAAACATACATATACGGAGGGCTTCCTTCAGTTTCCCTCTGCCAAATCACTCACAAGGCTTTGGTCCGTCTGAGGTTATATTAGAAGAAACTAACCCAAGGTGTCATGCAGTGGGACAACTCGGAACGGAACCATGTGGTTCAAAGGCAAGCTTCTTACCACAAAGTCACACCTGCGTTATGTATATATATATTTATTATACATATATACATACATACTCTTTTACTTGTTTTTCTTTTACTTGTTTAAGTGATGTGACGGTGGCCATGCTGGAGAACCACCTTTTAGTAGAGCAAATCGCCCCCAGGACTTATTCTTTGTAAGCCTAGCATTTATTCTATAGGTTTCTTTTGCCGAACCGCTAAGTTACGGGGACGTAAGCACACCACCCTCGGTTGTCAACCGATGTTGGGGGGACAAACACAAACACACAAACATACACACACACACACACACACTCACATATATATATAAAATATATACGACAGGCTTCTTTCAGTTTCCGTCTACCAAACCCACTCACAAGGCTTTGGTCGGCCCGAGGCTATAGTAGAAGACACTTGCCCAAGGTGCCACGCAGTGGGTCTGAACCTGGAACCATGTGGTTCGTAAGCAAGCTACTTTGCACACACCCACTCATATATATATATATATATATATATATATATATATAATATATATATATATATATATATCCATATCCATATACATAAATGGCAATTTCTGTCTGTCTGTGGCTGAATGTGTGTGTTTGTGAATTTGTTGCTTTAACTCCTCCGGGACTATCCAACCAATCTTGATGAAACTTGACACGTGTGTGGGGCTTATGCACATGCGGTTAGTTATGCACTTGGAATTTTGAAAAACAATCGATAATTTTTAATCAGCGTTGATTTTTCAAAAATCAATAGGACATTTCAATACAAATTCTCATATGTATGTTATTTTCAGCCATAACTTTTAAAGTTTTCAACAGATTTTCTGGAAATTTTATGCAAAGATGAATATATGCTAAAGATGGGTTGAGACAAATACATTGTTACCTAGCAAAGCATAAGATGATTTTTGATTAACTGATTAGCAAAATTTGGCCTAAATTGTCGTGGAGTTAAAATATGTTCATCAATTATTTCAGCATTCTCAGGTTGCTGTAACAGGTATTTTAACACCTGTACTTAAAACTATCAATTCTAAATGTTGCAGCATTGTATGCTAAAACATGTAACATGTATTTTCTTAACACCTGCATTTAAAATTGTCAGTTCTAACCATTGCAATTGATATGTGATTCTCACGATCAGTGGAACTATACCCATGAAACACAGTTGTCAAATTAAGTGCATGTGCAATTAAAATTTTCTCTCAAGTTGCAAGAGAATTTTCCAAAAATAACGAAGATTATATTTTTGTATGCTTTGTTTTACTTCCTCATAGCATCTTACGACTCTTATGACCGCCATGTTATCGCCTCTGCACTCCAGCCGTTTTTGTAAGTATAAAATCTCTTTCCTCTAAGTAATTTTTTCGTTTACTTTTGTATCCTTTACGTTCCTATTTTTCATAGCACTCCTTCACAATTCCCTTCTTGATGTTTCCATTGATTATATATTTGCAGATTTCCACTCATCTGATCAAACAATTGTCATTTTCCGATTCCACACGTATTTATTTGTATTATTGTTTTGTGAATGAATTTGCTTATGCCTTCTATTATCTGTCCTATGTTTTGATTTCATTTTTCGTCTGAGAGAAATTAGGCATTCTAATGGGTACTGGGAATAACTCCGTTCCTGGGTATTACTGGGTGCCTCAGCTAATATATATATATATAAATATATATATGTTTTGATTTCATTTTTCGTCTGAGAGAAATTAGGCATTTTAATGGGTACTGGGAATAACTCCGTTCCTGGGTATTACCGGGTACCTCAGCTAATATATATATATATATATATATAATATATATATATATATATATATATATATATATATATAATATATATATATATATATATATATATATATCTATATATATATATATATATATATATATTATATATACATACATGCATGCATATGTATATATGTGTTTTACTATCTTGACATCACATGATAGTTGTTAATGAATGTTGCTATCATACAAGTAGTGTCTTGTATTTCCAATCTTCTGTGAAAACATGTCTGGTCATGGGGAAATATTACCTTGCATGAAAACAGATAAGGTTGGGTAACGAATTCCATCCATCCTGTCTGAGCATGGAAAACTGGACATTAAAATAATGATGTTGATGATGAGGATAATGATACATATCCAAAGGCTTCTTTCTGTTTCCATCTACCAAATCTAATTACAATGTTTGGTCAGTCTGGAACTGAAGTAGAAGACACTTGGCCAAGATGCTATGCAGTGGGACTGAACCTGAAACTACTTGCCTCGGAAACAAATGTCTTACCACACAGCCATGCCTCTGTCTAAGTTAATATCACATTCAGAAAAGAAAAGGAAATAACTTCCCATTCAAATCTATGAATTCTTCAAAGATATTCTTTCTTTTCCAGTGGAAGATGATGATGATGAGAGAGAGAGAGAGAGAAGAGATTTAAACTTAATTATGAAAATAGGTTGTATCTAATGAAAGTCATCAACTATTAGTAAAACATTCAAAGGCTTTTCAAGTTCATACTGAATAGAAAATTTATGTTGTGTGTCTCTCTCTTTCGATTTACCACTACTGTTTCTTTAAATTAAATTATGTTTTCCCCAAATCCCAAAAGTTTTCAACTTTCAACTCTATCTCATGATTTCAGCATTTGCTGTTTCATTAATTTTTGTTACAGGGAATCCCCTACGAATATTCTTCTTCCTCGTGTTTGTCCCTCTCTCCCTCCCTCTCTCTCTCTCTCTCTCTCTCTCTCTCTCCGTCTTCGATTTACTACCTAATACACCAACAGTCCTCCCCCAACTAATCTCTAACTCGATATAAACTAGCGTATGCTCTGTTTCTTTTTGCAGCACTCGATTTTCATTTCCTCTGCTGATAAAACACGGATTTCAGAAAATGAGCAGTTAAGCAATTTTGACTTTTACAACCTCGTCCATTCCTGTTTATGTAACCCTAACCCCTTCCCATTCGTTCTCTATTATCTATTTCTCTATCATGTAAACATAGTACCGATAGCTTCCTTAAGATCATGCATTTTTATTCCTCTTTTATTCAAGGTTATCATTTCGTTATTTCATTCTCCCGCTTACAAGTGCAGAAGACGATGCTCTTGTTTCGCGGTACACCCGCCCCCCCCACCCCTCCACCAAAATCGGAAGTTACTACCTTTGTCTTACTTGTGTACCCCCCCCTGCGAACACTCCCACCCACACCCCCATGTAGGGTTTATTTGATCATATAGCTCAAAAAACTGTAGTGTATGTAGGTTGTAGTCTAGTGTTTCTTTATGAAATCTGCCAAATGCAAGCTTTCTTTTCAGGTACATGACACTGCTGTCCCTCATCCCAGGGTCTCACAGGCCCACACCTCCCACACCCTCAGAGTTGGCACATTGAAAGGTAGGTCTGGTGAGATTGTTGAGCTGCTTGAACGGAGACGTGTGGATTTGTGCTGCATCCAAGAAGTAAGGTGGAGAGGAAGGCAAAGAACACAAGTACAAGATTTCCTGGGCAAGCCAAGCCAAGTCAAGCCAAGCCTTCTGTAATAGTGACACCAATGCCACAGCGAGCTCTGGCCGCCATAGCGTCGACTGTGGGTCGGTAACTGTGTACAGTCGCCTCAGTGTCGCGAGATTGATGATCCTCAGCACCTTTGGTGGACATCCGATTTTTCGGAACAGGATGAAAAGGATTTTTCTACTTACCAAGTCAAAGGCCTTTGTCCGATCAATGAAGGCTATATATAACGGCATTTTCGGCTCTCTGGACTTCTTCTGAAGTTGGCGTATGGAGAATATCATGTCAATAGTTGATCCACTTCTTCTAAAGCCACACTGCGATTCTGGATAAATTCGAGAAGCAAGCAGTTGTAGCCTGGACAGGATAATGTGAGCAAAGGCCTTTCCAACAGTGCTTAGAAGAGATATTCCACGGTAATTATTACAATAACCACGGTCACCTTTGTTTTTGTAAAGCGTAATGATGTTAGCATCCCGCATATCCTGAGGGACTGTATCCTCTTCCCAGCTCTGACACAGAAGCTCATGAAAGTGCCGAGGCAGGATGGTGTTTTTGCCGATTTTGATGATCTCTAAGGGGATGCCGTCTTTTCCCGGAGCCTTGTCACTTGCTAGAGAGTCAATAGCCTTGGCGAGCTCTGCTATAAATGACAGACTGTCAAGTTCATACATAAC
>NC_043003.1:31375253-31390253 GCF_006345805.1 Octopus sinensis
GTAGTGTGTTATATGGAATTGTGGAAACTACTAAATTGAAGACGAAATACGAAGTGATTATTATTGGAAATAAGACTAGTCGTTACAGCGTTGTGAACGAATATATCAAGAATATATTATTAGCGATACTCCAATATCTAAGAAGCGTTTTCAAGGACAATACAACACGAATTAATATATATGTCTTTACACCTTACACGCAAATGTTTGTATTGAAAATAATATTTCATTGAATTCAAGGAGACAAATGGCAGAAGTGTGAAAATGAAGAATTTTTCCATCCGGATATATTGTTAGTTTTGATGTTTAATCTATACATACATCTATAAACATACACACAAGAACACACCCACATAAGCGCTCACGCACATTGATCTTATTATATGTGTTCATCGATATGAGGTACCCACACGCACATATATTTTTCATTCAGAGAATGGCGTTGAGAAGACTTGTGTATCTTTCGAATTCCGAAACAATCACTCAAGTCTTATAAGTGCTATCCTCTGAATAACTCTCTACTAACGTGTTATTGAATGCTTTGTTTTGAATTGTGGTTCTTGCGATCTTTAACAGGACGCATATATATATATATATATATATATATATATATATATATATATATATATATATATATACTTTATTCAAAAGCGGCAGAAATATAACAAAAGCTGTTACTCGGAGTTTCACGTTCCCGTCCGACGAACGGGAACGTGAAACTCTGAGTAACAGCTTTTGTTATATTTCTGATGCTTTTAAATAAAGCATATAAATCTACTGGTATTTGAGTACTCTTTTTTCCACATTTATGTGCTTACTCCGTTATATATATATATATATATATATATATATATATATATATGAAACCATCTCACATACATATTTAACCATCTCATATGGTCTCTGATGAAGGGATGTCCATAATATCCCAGAAACAGCTATAAGACTATATCTATGCCTCTTTCCTTGTAAATGCCCTGAGAACTCACAGCCTTGGCTTTGTCATCTCATTTTGTCATATATATATATATATATATATAGGATGTTCCAAAAGTCACTGATGGGTTTCAATTTTTCATAACTTCCTTAACTTTACAAATGAATGTGTAAAAATTTGATACAATATAAAGGATATAATGAAAATTAACATGCACAAGTCAAATTATGCAACACCGCTACATCATATGTGAAAAATGGGATCGCTTAAATGTCAGCCATTTTCGGCTTTGCACACACTTACACCAAAACACCTTCAAGAGTTTCAGACCCCACATCTCAGATTTCTCTATTGATGCTCTCCTTCACTTGGACCAGGGTCTCCGGTTTGTTGGCGTAAACCCTCTCTTTCAGGTAACCCCTTAAGGAAAAAATCCGGGCTTGTCAAGTCTGGGGAACGTGAAGGCCGTTCAAAGTAGATCTCACACATAGTTCCAACAAGATGGGGCAATTACTCATACCGCAAGAGAAACGATGTAGTTGCTACAGCAGTGCTTTGGGGAGAGAATAATCTCCCGCTATGGCAATGGCAACTGGCCTTCACATTCCCCAGACTTGACTAGCCTAGATTTTTTCTTGTGGGGAATCCTGAAAGAGAGGATTTACGTCAACAAATCGGAGATCCTAGAGCAACTAAAGGAGAACATCAATAGTGAAATCAGAGAAGTGGGGTCTGAAATTCTTGAGGGTGTTACGGTGCATGTTTTGGAAAGAGAACCAACTTAGATTCACACATAATTACGATTGGGGTAGTTAGACTTCAGCCAAGGCAAAACCTTATACCGCAGGACTTTATAATAAATTTCAGACCCCACTTTTTACCCAGACTTGAAAAAATGGAGAGGCATTTTTTTTTCCGACAGAAGCCACGACTCCGGGTACCATGATTTGAGCTGGGTGTTTGATCCTAAAGACGCTCTTTACTTCAGAAGGGGACTTAGCAATGTATCGATCATTGCGACGGTTTAAAACAACACCACCAGTAAAGATTTTTTCACCTGAAAAGATTTTGACAGTTTGTCCATTCTGTTGCAGGTATCGCAACACTTTTTTGGCCCTTTCATGCCTTCTGACTATCATTGCATGGGTCAATAGGTGTCTCAGGGTCCTCATGTATGACCCCCAACTATATATCAGCGTGTACAGCAGTTCTGATGGTTATTTGATCAACCTTCATGTTCATGGACAGTTTTCTCATGTTGAATCTTTCGAAATTTCGGTTTTGAGAGATTTGAGAAATGCATTATCCCGTTTTTAATTTATGCCTCCACTTCTTTGCTTTCTTTTGATGCCCCCTATATACAGCATTCAGTTCTTAATGTTGTAGACAGTGCTTACGGAAGCCCCAGCAGTCTCAACAATATGTCCAATTGCAACCACCGCACGAAGCAAATCTGCAATGCGTTGTCTCTTCGCTTCTTCTTGGGTGAACATGCTAGACTGTATGACTGAAACTTCTGCTTAACTCAACTCTCTATACATCCACCCTGAAATTAAAAAAAGCAACAATATTTTAGTATTTATGCTAAGGAATATATGAAAAGTAAGACTTCCAATATATACCAAGTTTTGCTTCTCCACCCTGTATACATACATACATGCACACATATATATGTGTATATGTTACTGCTGTACGAGTGTGTGTATACGTACATATGCATATATGCATAATTGAAGGGTAGCGATAAAATAGTCCAGGCGTTTACCTCGACAAACACTTCCACGGACAGTGGCTATCTCAAACTTTCGAAAGAGGAATATCCCCCACCTCCAGCAGAAAACTGTTGATGTTCTAGTTCCATTGTAGAGTGTGAATGATATATAACTATGTTTATAGATCAATCCTCCAGGTTATTAAACAAAATACTAACAAGAAATTGAAAAATAATATACATAATGCAAACGCAGAAGAGAAAACAACGAAACCAAGTAAAATACCACAACCAAAACACAAAGCCCATCAAGCAAACATCAACAGGAAAATAAGTCATAAACAGAGACAAATCTAGTTTTTAACGTCAGGACAAGAAACACTGGAAAAAGAAAAAAATCTGGGATACAAAACCGTGAATCTTAGTCTGGTTTTAATTTCAAGTTTCGTTTGAACGTACATCTAAATCAGATAAATTCTATTTTTAGTAAGAACAATGATCAGTTTTACTAAGATAAAAGAAAATAAAGCAACCGAGGAAAAATTTCATAACCCATAAATTGTAGATTCAGTTGCGGTAATATTTGAACTGTAGTCTAATATAGACTATCGCTAAAAGAGAACAGACAGAAAAAACTTTTGTGCTCTCTGGTTATTTCGATAGTCTAGACGGGTAATGATTTCTTTTTGACTACAAACATGATTAATTTCGCAGACTAATTAACGTAAATCTATTATGTGTTGTATGGATGACACGTGAAATGAATGCCGACTTTTATTAAACTTAATACTATTACTCGTTGACTATCAACACTAAAAATCTATCCATTTTCACCGTACTATATTGATTTCATTTATTATATCAAGGTAGGGAAGTGAGGTGTTTGTTTGTAGATGTTGATTTTATGAGGAGAAATAAGCAATGTAAATTAAATTTACGCAGTGAGTGTAGTTAGAACTGAAACCACGGTCTAGGTTTGTCAAAAGCTTGTCTTTGCTATATGACGTCTCGTCAATGCATCGGATCTGTCGACATTCTGCCAGTTCTCCGCTAACAATACTGCATTCACTATTCCCATATATATGATATGGTTTAAAAGCATGCCAGTAATAATGCACTTGGTCCTTTTGCTAACTTTATTACTGTGTTTATTTGCCCTTTGGGAAGCTGTAGAGATGAGGTAGTTTCAATTCCTAATTGAGCCATAATAATGTATCTTCTGATTGTTTGAGACAATTAATTTTGTCATTTGCAAACTCTATTTCAAATTCTTTAAGCTGTAACGGAGGAATAGACTGCATCTTTGGCATTATGCTGGACTTCAGTTTTTTTTCTTTCTTTATGAAAAAAGTTTTTCAGGTGGCGAGCTGGCAGAATAGTTAGCACACTGGCAAAATGCTTAGTAGTGTTTCGTCCGTCTTTTACGTTCTGTATTGAAATATCACCTAAGTAGACTTTGCCATTCAACCTTTCTGGGTTGCTAAAATAAGTTCCAGTTAAGCACTTGGATCTATGTACTCGACAAACTCTCTTCCTCGAAATCACCGGCCTTGTAATAAAATTTGAAACTATTATTATGGAACCAATTTGGAATTAAATATTTCTACATTAGGCTCAAGTCCTCGCATTTTTGAAGTAATTGAGTCGATTCAATAAACCCCGCTATTTGACTGGGTGGCTTTAATTGATACTGGGTAAGTAAAAGAAAATGTCATCCTCGATGGGATTTGAACTCAGAATACCTAGGGATGTGCCTAAATACTGCAAGTTTTTGTTTTGTTCATGCACCATGCTATCTACTGGAATTAATGAAAGTAGTATCTTTATAGCGAGTGAGGTATCGATTTTTAATTTAACAGATCATCGATTCAATTGCACCATCATCATCTTTGATCTTAATTTTCCCTTTATCGGTGAGAGTTGAGTCTTATAAGGAGGCAAATATTCTCCTTTTCAACCACCACCTGAATCTAGGAAAAAAATTGTTAAATCGACCGCACTCATTAGTTTGCTGTATCATTTGAAAGAGCGATAATATAGCAGATATTTTGCTTGTTAATTAAAGCCCCTTCAGAGAGTGCAAACGTTTGTAGTCGTAGAACGTATGGAATCTTTCTTGTCGGAAGATAAGGAGTTCGTATTACGCCTATAGTACTACGGTAATTTTTGTACTCTGTACGGAAGACTCTGAATTACTAAAATGTATTTCACTTCGCAAAAAAATCTCAAAACACAAATAGGAAAACTAGCTAACAAAGGAATCTCTACATGATCGCTCGACCAACTAAATATAACGGAGAAATTACTCTCAATTCGCATATCTTTACGTCTCTTAAAAAAAATAATAAATAAAGCGACAAAAACATTAAGTGGAGTAGATCAAAATACACATTGGCATTGCCATAAAGAGAATCATCAAATATAACCTAGCGGTTGAACGGAAATTACAATAGAAAGAAATTCACATAAAATTGAATTATGTAACAAAAACAAACGACTTAGTGTTGAAACACTGAAGATCTAGAACAGTTGCTGTCATATTTTAATGATCAAATTTGTACCTCACCTCCTGATAGTCTCGGGGAAATGGAAGAATACCATATAAGTTTGTTCGTACTTATATACATATCTTCTATCTTTTACTTGTTTCAGTCATTAAACTGCGGTCATGCTAGGGCATCGCCTTGACGAATATCTAGTCGAATATATAGACCTCAGTACTTTTGTTTTAAAAGTCTGTACTTGTTCTATCGGTCTCTCTTACCGAACCGCTAGCTTACGGGGACGTAAACACATTAGCGCCGGTTGTCAAGCGGTGGTACACGCACACATACACACACACACATATATATACATATATACACCGAGCTTCTTTCAGTTTCCGTCTACAAAGCTTTGGTCAGCCCAAAGCTTTCCACTCACAAAGTTTTGGTCAGCCCTAGGCTATCGTAGGAGGCACTTGACCAAGGTGGTATGCACTGGGATTACCTAGAACCATGTAGCTGGGAAGCAAGCATCTTGCCACACCTGCGCCTCAGTACACACACACACACACACACACACACACACACACACACACAAACATATATGTATAATTCTTGTTTGGAACAGTGTCTTTCGAAGCACGCATACAATAATTCTTTTGGATAGTAGAAGTCCACTTTTTCTACCTAAAACGGTTTTTTCAATCAAATATTTGCAAACTATTATATATAGCTTTTCGTGTGCTTCGAGATTCCCAGCCCTGAAAAAGAATTATTTCGCGTCCTTCCAGATCCCATGGCCTGAGAAAGAATTATTTCTTTTATAAGATTCTTTTGACGTCGAAAATATACATGTACGTATATACGGCTGGGTGATTTTTATGTATTGAATATCACATTGAGAACGATGTAGGAGAAAGTCAAAAACTCAGAGGAAAAATATACAATGAACGTGGAATCAGTTTAGCGCTGGAAGACAAGTATTTGAAAAGTGGATGGAATATATTTAAAGTGAAGAGTGTCTTGACGATCAGAACTTTAAACGTTTTTCAGAAAAGAAAAGAGACGCACTGGGAAAAAGAAAGTGCGGGTGTGAAATAGAAGTTGAAATATATATATATATATACATACAATTTAAAAATAGGATAAAATCTTCATAAGAATTTATCAAGCAGTTAGCGTGAAAAACTGCACCGATTACGAAATTCACAGTGTGATATGCGGCTAAATTCTGTTTTTAAATGACCTGCTTCGAGAATTGGTTTCGATACGATGTGTTTATTTATTTTAGTAGTTTTGACTTTAAGAGTCCCCCCCTAGCGTGTGACATCTATGTGTGATAGTGCCCTCTATATAATATATTATATATATATTATATATATATATATATATATATATATAATATATATATATATATTATATATATATATATATATATATTATATATATATATATATATATATATATATATATATCTATATATATATATATATATATATATTATAGGCGCAGGAGTGGGTGAGTGGTAAGTAGCTTGCTAACCAACCACATGGTTCCGGGTTCAGTCCCACTGCGTGGCATCTTGGGCAAGTGTCTTCTGCTATAGCCCCGGGCCGACCAATGCCTTGTGAGTGGATTTGGTAGACGGAAACTGAAAGAAGCCTGTTGTATATATGTATATATATATAAGTGTGTGTGTATATGTTTGTGTGTCTGTGTTTGTCCCCCTAGCATTGCTTGACAACCGATGCTGGTGTGTTTACGTCCCCGTCACTTAGCGGTTCGGCAAAAGAGACCAATAGAATAAGTACTGGGCTTACAAAGAATAAGTCCCGGGGTCGATTTGCTCGACTAAAGGCGGTGCTCCAGCATGGCCGCAGTCAAATGACTGAAACAAGTAAAAAAAAAAGAGTAAAATAGTATATATATATATAAAGTATGCTGGTGGAATCATAAAGAGATGGTGTAGGCGTGTGTATTGGTCGGGTTTAGGTATGTATATAAAAGTGTGTATGTAAGTTATGTTAAGTTGGTTAGAGAGTTTTTGGAATGATGTCGGTTACTGGGTAATTTTTACGTTAAGTAGTTTATGTGGCTCTGTGGCCACTCGAGCGCATGCGTGGTGTATGACTAATTGTGTCATGATGGTGGTGTTACGTTGGTAGAGATGCAAGCAACTGTGCAATATAAATGGCGTTATTTGTGTGTGCATGTGCCTAACTCAAAAGCGTGTTATATGTATGTGTGTACGTATGCTTGTGAGTGTGTGTATGTTATGTAAAGAGGCATATGCTTGTAATGCTGAATAGTATGCGCGCTTTTGTATGTGTGTGTGTGTGAATGGGGTGTGCGTGAGTATGTGTACTCAGTGTGAATGGATATGATTAATGTTGTAGATAATAAATAGTGTAACACAATAAATCACGAACTCGCACAAAGGACGCATACATATACACACACAAATATATACTTACATTCTTATGTATGTGTATGTGCGTGCGTGTGTGTGTGTGTGTGTGTGTGTGTGTATTAATATGTTGTATTACTGTGTGTTCATGCATGTTTGTATGTTTGTGTATGCATGCATATTGTGACAGCGCCACCATGAATGTGTCTCCTTAAGTAAAATAAAACTATCTTTGGTGATCAAGTCGGGACATTAGTGGTGATTATCGTCTCGAATTATGGGGTAAAAAGAGGGAATGAGAATCGGTACATGGTGTAAGTAGTTGGTGTATGTGCGCATGTATACCCTGCCATATGTGTGTGTCTTTGCTTGTATTAGTGTATCAATTTATTACTGTGCATGTGTGCTCATCAGACTCGTAGAAATGACTCGTATGTGTATAACGCTTACCTCTAACTGGATGTTTATGCATTCTTAACTCTAATGCATGATAAATTACAAGTGTTTGTGTGTGTGTGTCCTTTGGCGTACGATATTTTTTGAGTAGGCGTAGGTACGTTTATGTTAGTGTGTTAGTGCATGCGTGTATCGTGTTGATATAATATGTGCAATTTTATTGTGTTAATGCATATATGTGAGCATTTTTATGTGTGTGTATGCATGTGTGTAATGCCCCACATGTTTTTCCCATTCATCTCGATCTTCCATAATGTTCCTCACCTCCTGTACCACTTCCATACCAGTATCTTCTAGCATATCGTCGATCTAGGTCGTCTTCCTCCTTCCTCTCCTGGTTCTTCCTTCCGTTGGTTGCCAGAGCACTAGCTTGTTAGCAATTTTATCGCTATGTCTGATGTAGTGTCCAGCTAGCCTCACCCTTCTACGCTGTATCTTTAATGTTACTTTTGGTAGACCCTGGTATAAGTCGGCGTTTGTTGTATGACTCTTCCAGGAGACATTGAGTGCCGTTCTAAGCATTCTCATATAACAACCGTCCAACTGCTTCTTCAATGCTTTAGTGAGGCTCCATATTCCAGCTCCGTAAAGAACTACAGACTCCACCGTTGCCAGAAGCAACCTTACTTTCAATTTCGTTGCTAACTTTGAGCTCCATACATTTCTCAATTTATGGCATGCCCTCCAGGCTAGAGCTTTCCTTGCTATAATATCTTTTTCAGTACTTTGTGTCCACGCACTAAGGTATTTGAAATTTTCAACTACCTCGAGCGACTTATCGTCTCTCACTTTCACTGACACGGGCTTTTCGTGGTTGAATACTTGCAGCTCTGTTTTCTTTGCGTTACAGTACGATTCTACCTTCCACGATTCCTGTTCTAATCTGCTCAGCACCTCCTGTGTCTGATCTGTCCTCTCTGTTAGTAATACCAGGTCATAAGCATTTTGTAGGTCAGTTTCTGTTACTGCTTGACGCCGTCTACTTCTTTGCTTATGCAGTTTGAATCCCAGTTCTTCTTCCTCATTTAAGTAAGTGGATAGCGTATGTGCATATGTTTATAACTATATGTAGTTTTTGAGTGTATGATATCACAGTCTCACATTATCGACAAGACCGTTAGACGTTGTTACAAACTGGTTGTCACATTTCGCATCCAATTCTATCTTGATTGTACCATTTTTTTCCGTTTTGACCAGAATTGCTTGACTAAATTGGTTTCGCATCGTCGTGGAGGCCTTCTAAGTGGTCTTTTCCAGTTTCCAAGTGTATATATAGCGTTAATGTGCATGCAGCTGTAGTTATGTGGACATGCATGTTATATAGTGTAAATATCTATGTGAGTGTGTGTGTGGATAGGTATATGGTGGTTGGAGGTTGTGATGGCATTTTCATCTATCTGTGTGTGATACAAAGTTTTACAAACGTGCATTTGTTCGCGTTTCTGCTCCTTTTCTCATACCTTGCTAGGATTCACAAGAAGGAAGTGTAAATCTCTTACAATGAACCCATCTTCAATATTCTTGAAATTCACCGGGTTAGTCTGTTCAATTTTCCTGTAAAAAGTGTTTACATTTAATAAGCATTACTGTGAGATTCATAAAATAAGTGAAAAAAGGAACACACCATTTGTGAAGTATTAATTATACCACATCGTCGCGATAAGAGGCAGTAGACAACGTGTGGTACTTGCATTTGCATGAATTTACGGAGAACGTAAAGGATGGACAAAATAACGTACGTTTTGTAGCCAAAACAATGTTTGTTACAGGTAATAGGCCCTAAGCAGATTTTATGTGTCAAAAGTTACGTAACAAACATTGTTTTAGCTATGAAACATTCGTAGTCAGTACTTACCTTTTCCTTTCTTACCTTCTCGTATATATATATATATATATATATATATATATAATGTGTGTGTGTCTATATATATATATAATATAATATATATATATATGTGTGTGTATATATATATATATATATATATATATATATTATATATATATTTAAAATATGTATATAATGTATATAATGTATATATGTATATATATGTATATATGTATATAATGGCGGTGCCCCAGCATGGCCACAGCTCATAAGCTGAAACTAGAATCAATCAATCATATATATATATAAAATATATATGTATATATATATAATATATATATGATATATATATGTATATATAAAATTAATTAAGGGTAGAAATTGATATTTATCAATTAAGACCAGTGGTCTAGCATATTAAAAAAGAATCCGAAGATTAAAATATTTATATATACCAATTAAGGACTGAACACGAAAAGTGGACAGTCAACATGCTAGATATAGACGTCAAATCGCCATTCACCACAAAAGATTATGTTCTCAGATCAAACTCAACACAAAACCATAGCAATAAACAAGTGAAAAATATACGAAATAAAATAATTATCCATGTACTAAATTAGTTTCAGCTGTTATTTTCCGCAAGGAAAACTGCAGCCATCATCAGCATGGTCCGTTATATTACATTTATAACGGACCATGCTGATGATGGCTGCAGTTTTCCTTGCGGAAAATAACAGCTGAAACTAATTATGTACATGGGTAATTATTTTATTTCGTATATTTTTCACTTGTTTATTGCTATGGTTTTGTGTTGAGTTTGATCTGAGAACATATCTTTTGTGGTGAATGGCGATTTGACGTCTATATCTAGCATGTTGACTGTCCACTTTTCGTGTTCAGTCCTTAATTGGTATATATGTATATATATAATATATATATATGTATATATTATATATATATATATAATTATATATATAATATATATATATATATATTATATATATATATATATATCTATATATAATATATCTATATATATTATATACGTATATATATGTATATATATATAGATATATAAGTATATATATATATATATATATGTATATATATATATATATATATATATATATATATATATATATATATATGTATATATAGTATATATATAATATTTATATAAATATATTTATACATATAATATAAACGTATCTGTATATATATATTATATATATATATATATATATCCATATCCATACACATATATATATGCATTTGTGTCTATATATCTATATGTATGTGTGTGTGTGTATGTAGATATATGTATACACACATACAATATATAATACATATGCACGTACACACACGCACTCACACTTGTACGCGCGCGCACACACACTTGTACGCGCGCGCACACACACTTGTACGCACGCGCACACACGCGCGTAACGTTACTGAGCCAAGCTGCTATGTTAAGAAATCAAAAGAAAAGGAAATTACAAATGCTATCTTGAAGTCATGAGATTTTATGAATGAGTTTGTAGTAAATGAAATTAATAATGAATGAAATCGTTAAGTTAAGGAATTAAAACTTCGTTCTCTTGATGGTTTCCACAGACAGAATTCATTAATTGAAAGGTGAATGTGTCATCACCGATAACCTTTAATATGTTGCTATTGAAATTCTCATATATTCCTCTTGAACACGTGATATGGAGATCACTTCCTAGAAACAAAATAGTAGTAGTAGTAGTTTCGACGTTCGTCGAAAGGTGTCTGCAACATCATGCTTCGTTAAGTTTGTGTTCTGTTTCAGAGAGTGTGGCATAAAATTACGCTGATAAGGAATAAATGTAATATATAGAGTTCGGTAAGGAGACGAGCTGGCAGAAACGTTAGCACGCCGGGCGAAATGCTCAGCGGTATTTCGTCTGCCGTTACGTTCTGAGTTCAAATTCCGCCGAGGTCGACTTTGCCTTTATCCTTTCGGGATCGATAAATTAAGTACCAGTTACGCCCTGGGGTCGATGTAACCAACTTAATCCGTTTGTCTGTCCTTATTTGTCCCCTCTATGTTTAGCCCCTTGTGGGCAATAAAGAAATAAGAAACGTTAACTCGCTGGGCGAAAAGCCTAGCAGTATTTCGTCTGTCTTTACGTTGTGAGTTCAAATCCCGTCGAGGTCGACTTTGCCTTTATCATTTCGGAATCGATAAAAATTGAGTACTAGTTGCATACTGAGGTCGATCTAGTCAACTGACCCACTCACCCAAAATTTCTGGCCTTTTGCCTAATAGTAGAAAAGAGTGTATATTGCTATTGAAATTCTCATATTTTCCTCTTAACACGACATATGGAGATCAGTGGTAGTAGTAGAAGTATGCGTCAGTCGAAAGGTATCTGCAACATAATGCTTCGTTAAGTTTGTGTGATCTTTCAGGGTGGGTGGCATAAAATTACACCGATAAGGAATAGATGTAATATATAGTGTTCTGTGTGTGTGTGTGTGTGTGTAACATCAAAAGAAAAGGCCATATCTGATTGTCAGTAACTCTTATAACAATGCATAGTAAAACTGTTACATATAATGATGAATGGAATCTGTGTTCATTAGAGGGCGTACACACTGTGTGAGAGAATAATCAAAGAAAATGGGAAGAAAAGTTGAGAAGGGTGAGGGAAAGGTAGAAAGAGGTAAATATTGGAAAGTAGGAGATTGGACATTAATCTATGAATTCTAGACTGTATTCTATATTTGATGAGCTTCAAGAGAAAAAGGAACGTTATATAGGAATCAACGAAAATGATGAATTGTATCTTTGATGATGTGGTCTTAGAAGACACACACACACACACACACACACACACACACACACACACACACACACACACACATCTCCACATATACACACATATACATGCACTCAAGTTCCCCCCATCTACAGTTGTATAGTCGTGGACACACACCCTTGCCTATAGATACACACATATTAGATTTATACAGTTTGAACTATTCTCTCTCTCTCTCTCTCTCTCTACATATTCATTTATGCGCACATTCACGCACACACACATACACGCGCACACATTTATGTATAGGTGTATATGGATTGTCAGTTAAATTCATTTGTTTGTTTTTTTTGTTGTTGCTCTGTTTGTTACTCCATCATCATTTGTCTGAAAAGAGGTAAAATTTATTGAAATTTCAGAAAAAACAAACAAGTCGCGGAAGAATAGAGATACAAACAAAAAAAACCATATAAAACACTACGGAAAAAAGTATTTTTCATGTAAATTCAAAAAGCATTAGAAAGGATTGTATTGACAAACTCTCCCTCTCCCCCATATATATATATATATATAAACAAGAAGGGTAGTAATATTATTTACTACCAGGTGCCCAGCACAAAAGACGAATTAGTCATAAGACAAAAATATTATTCATATAGAAAAATATTATTCATGTAGTTATACAATTAAGGGCTCCTAAATAAAGATGCCGAGTGCTGGGAACACAAAAAGGGGATGAATTTATCGAGAGTGAAAATCAAAAACGTTTACCGATAACTTTAACAACTCGTACCGCGGTTTCTGCTTCTTTCTAGCAAAACACAGAATATGTTTGCTATATATATATATATATATATATATATATATATATAATTTAACAGAATGAGACAAAAATCCAAGGCAGTGAAAAATTTTAGAACATTTATAACGAGATCTTACAGATGTTTCCGAGATATTTTATATATCCCTTCATTGGAGACGGTATGTGAACATCATTAAGCAATAGTTATTCTAGATAAGATATGAAATAGAGAGTGAAGTGGAGGAATGAAAATAGATGTGAGATATGCAGGGATACTGTTTCTGCAGTTCCATTATTTAAGCAGAATTGCATACATATAATATTCCTGTGTAAGTTCCAATAGTATTTAAAATTGGTCATTCCAAGTATAGAGTTTGTAAACGGTGTTATTGAATCGAGGTCTTTTTTTGAAGTAACTTAAAAGTTGGGAATGTGTTTGTAAGGTCAAATCACAAACAGGGAGAGAGGAAAAAAGGAAAAGAAAAAAGTGGGGAGAGAGATAATAAAGAAAAGAAGAGACGGAAAGTGTAGAGGTTAGTGGTCAGTCAGGATAAATTGATAGCAGGAATGTGGAGGTGAGGGTGATAGAGAGAGAAATATATGAGTTGTAAAGAGATGAGAGGGTAAAAAGTAAAGGAGTGTCAGGTATGTAGTGATAGAGCCTAAGTGAGGGGCAGAGAAAGGGGGGTGGGGTAGTAAAATGGTGGAATGAAGAATTTGGGAATATACGTTAGGTTGCTTAGAGGACAGGTCTGAGCATTAGTAGTAGAACAATATATATATGTGAAAATGTATACACATGCGTATATTAAACATGTATATAGATATTTATAGACGTCAACACCTACACATACAACACATACTCATATGTATATGTATATACGCACACTCATATATACATGAATCTGTATTATCATCCCTACTCACGCAGGTATACATACCTTTCATACATACATAGACACATACACACACACACACGCATACATATACACATGCACACGTACATATGTATGTACGCATTTATATACAAATACAATTAAATGATTGTGATCTGCAAGTATGAAAGAGGAATTAGATAGGGATTAGGAGTTAAAATGTAGATTTATAAGGTTATTGGGATTATAAGGGCTATTGTGGAAATATACTGTATGGTCATTTAGGCATTTGGATTAGTGGTAGAATGTGAATGTGTGAAAAAAGCAGTGTTTCATGTGCTTTGTGTCTCATTATGTTTATTTAGCAGTGTTGGAGAGTTGTGCCCTAATATGTGAAGCGCCTCGTTCAGGTAAAGCTTGCAGATTGAGCGTTGACTTCGGTAAGGAAGCCCTAGATACAGTATGGACCATGATAAAGTTTAGGGTATATTTATATTTTTGAGATTATGTATGTGGTTGGCGAGTGTTGTAGATTAACTATGTTTATCGCATCTAAAATAATGAAGATGAGCGTCATATCGTTGCTTAAAATCTTTGGTTTATCCTATGTATATGGCTATGGAGTTGTGTGATAGATTAAGGACAATGCATTTGTAAATTGCATTATATCTACTGCAATGGGTTTGTAACGGGCGGATGGCAGTTGTAATCTTCG
>NC_043003.1:31395253-31407753 GCF_006345805.1 Octopus sinensis
CAGCTGCTCAGTCCGGAGAAAGTGGTGTTCTCCAATCCGCAAAAGAATAACAAAAAAAAAGAAAAGAAAAAAACTTGTCCATATGTTTGTATTTACCGAAAATTTCTGATCCGGAATTCAGTAATGTTGGTGGAATCTTTAGATCTAAAAGGATATGTGATTTTCATTTACACGTAACTTGAATTTTTTTTCAGATCGATTAACATGGAATTTTTCTACAAATTTCCACTTGATTCTATGTTATGTAGAGTTAACCTTCAAGCCCCATACATGGCTAGCAAACGTTATGGCTTTACTTATGTCCATGTACCAGAAAGGAAATAGATCGTTAGTATACAGTCTTTTAAAGTAGCTTTCGCATAACTTAGTATAATTATTTTCAATTAGATTATCATGCAGTGTTGCTATAGATTCTGCCACATATATAACGGAGGTTATCATACACACACACACACACACACACACACACACACATATATATATATATGTACGTATGTATTTATGTATTATAGCTATGCATGTATACACATACATACATACATACATACATGAGGTTTCTGTGTCTAACAATCTCCTCTCGAAAAAAGTACTGGTCAATCTGCAGTTACTCTTACTCAAAGAGATTTGCATTGTGGTTAAACCCGAAACTGCCTGCTTGTGATGCAAACCTTTTGAACCGCAGTCATGCATTATTGAGAACATTGTTGCTACATCAAGAATCCTATTGTAAGACAAATTTAATCAAATCTCCCTGGAAGATCGACAAAACAATGAACCAAATACAATAAGAACTTCTCTCATCTTCGTTAGAAACAGAACAGAAGATGCAGTGCTCACATTGTTTGAACTTCCATAAACAGACATGTCACCAGGTGATGAGGACAGCTGTTACTTGAAATAGATCAAAGACATTTCTTCTTGTGTATTGCGATGTTATATGTAGCTGTTCTTATAAACTTATTTTCGTGATTGTAGTTTAACGATGCTCTTGTTGTTGTTGTTGCTGTTGGTATTGCTTTTCCTAATGTTGTTGATGTTGTGGTTGTTTTTGCCGTTATTATTGGTAGATTTCCTTTTTCCCCCCTTCCATCCTCTTTTCGTTCTTGTTCTGTTTTGACTGCATCTTTTTCTTCCAGCTGTTGTTGTTGATGTTGTTGTTGTTGTTGTTGTTGTTGTTGTTCTTCTTCTTCTTCTTCTTCTTCTTCTTCTTCTCTTCTTCTTCTTCTTCTCCGTCTTCTTCGTCATTGTTGTCGCCGTCGTCTCATCATCATCATCATCAGCATCACCTTCTTCCTCTTAGTAAAAATTGAGATGAGTTACTTCTAGCCACATTGTGTATGCGCGCATGTGTGTGTGAGTGTGTGCCCGCACGCGTGTTTATAAACATATGAAGAACACACTCGCAAAGTTATTGACAGATAGATTGACGCACAGACTGATGTGCATTTGTGTTAATGCGTACACAATAAAATGCATAAACATACACGAACATTACAAGCATACATGTGTGCTTGTACGTCAGGTTTTGTATCTGTTTATGCATGCATACTATACATTCATGTGTAAGAATATATTTGAGTGTCTTCGTGTACATATATACGTATACTAGAAAACGTACCCATCATTTGGACGGTTTAAGTTACAGTGGTGGTATTTCTTCACCAAATAATTGAACTACCGAAAAGGTTTATGAGTAGCACGGCAGTCTATGTTTCCGACTAACCTAGGAACAGAAAATAACATTGAAGGCTGGCTATTGTGGAGGTCGTTGCACATTAATGATCATAGAACATATAAGTTTGCCAGCAATGCGAAGTAGAGCTACTGAAGCATTTCGGGAGTAGATTACGGATAATGACTACAAAATATAGTTGTTCTACATGAAAACGAAATTTCTTGTCAGAAACAGTCACATAAACGGTGTAATAAAATTGAAGGAAGACGTTGAAACCTTCCCTCTGCGGGGTTTATTTCTTTCAACATGAAAGGGAGCTATTTTATCGGAGAGATAAGCTAACAAAAGCCCCTTTATTCTGTCTTCCCACACAGCCTGCGTAAAACTAACAGCGAATCCTGCATAAAGATGCTCCTCCATAATACAAACATGATACATAGTTACATAACACACACACACACACACACACACAGAGACATGCACACACAAGGAGACAGAGGCGCATACATATACAAACACATGCTCACAGACACGTACATAGAAAATGCACAGACACGGACATGCAAGCACATAAATATGCAGCATACGTATATAAAGATGCACACACATACATATATACATATAAATACACACATATATACATACACATGCAAACACACACATACATACATACGTACGAGCCCTACTTTTATATCCCTGAATAGATTGTGTAGAAATAAATATGTATTTATAAACAAAGAATATAGTCATGTTTATTTTTGCATATACTGTATTTTAACGTGTACAAGGAACCCCCTAATTTTGGGGGCTTAAAATTTGGTAAGAGAAGGTTTTGTAATGGATTATAATACTATCCATGTATAAGAAACTCCCATATTTTTTAACCTAATTTTTGACAAAAAAGGATTCCTCATACATGTTAAAATACGGTACTTAGTATGTATGTACACACAAACACATACATGTATGTATATATACATGCATACATATATATTTATACACACCAGCTTCATTAAGTAAGAAATAACTCTCTCTCTCTCCATATATATATATATATATATATATATATATATATATATATATATATATATATATATATATACAACTTATAAACAAGGGCAAAAGAAAAAATTTCTAATGCCAATATGCCGAAAACAGACACATCGTCAATAACTATATAATTCATCACTATAAGGACGCGTCTTGAAGTAAGCCGACAGAAATTACTAAAAAAATCCGTTATTATCATATCGGACCCGATTTCTGAGTTAATTCATAAAAACCTTCTCTTCGTCAGTGATAAATGCGGCAAAGCAATAAATGAAATACTTACTTAAACCCATGGAAGAAGGAAACACTAAGTCATGAGCACAATTAAGTACCCCAAATATATCCAAAATAGAAATTCTCCAGTAGGCCTGGGGTACTTAATTGTGCTCATGACTTAGTTTTTGCTTCTTCCATGGGTATAAGTAAGTATTTCATTTATTTATTTGCCGCATGTATCACTGACGAAGAGAGAAGGTGGCTGAAATCTCTGCCACCACGACTCCCTCCGTGGACAGAGAAGATATATGCATGCATGTATGTATGTATGTATGTATGTATGTATGTATGTATGTATGTATGTATGTAGGTAGGTATGCATGCATGTATGTATGAGTGGATAGATGGATGGATGGATGGATGCATGGATGGATGAATTGATATACGAATCATAGGTATGGCCGCATTGACACAGCTAAAACTAAAACCGACTGGCAGGTGATTCATGAACTCACTAGTGCTGCAATATGAGCGTTGTAAAGACAAACACTTTTTAATGGTCCAGTTTCCATTGATTTATAACGCACAAAACTAAAGAGCAGGAGTACTACATATTTTAAGTCCTTCCACATTCTTTAGTGGTTCTCCACTGACTTCATCACTACTAACTACATCGTTCTTATTTACTACAGGAATATGTTTAAACTGAGTGAAGAAAGAGTTAAAGAGATTGGCATAAGAGCGAGTGTGTATGTACTCGTGTAACATACACATGATGATGATGACGATGGGAGGATGACGACGATGACGACAATAATGATGATGATGATTGATTGGGCGTCTTCAGAGGCTTTATATATTTTTTAATTTAGTAAGAATTTACGTCTTTCAATGAAGAACTGGTGTCGCTAAAGGCCGCCAAACTCATTGATTACAAAATGTTTCCTGGAATGTCGATATCTTTATAATATATATTTAGTAACAAAATTGGTGTCTAAACAATTTCACATAGATTTTGCATGCCATATAACATATGTACAGGAGGAACAATCGATGTAAATGTTAGAAATAAAATATATATCAAATATACGCTTCGTATGAAATCAAAAGTGGAAAAAAAGTCAAAAAACGAAAACTATACGTGAAAACTTCCATGAGGAGACAGGGGAAGAAGGAGAGGTAAAGAGAGGCGGAAATGTGTGTGTGTGTGTGTGTGTGTGTGAGAGAGAGAGAGAGAGAGAGAGGAGAGAGAGGGAGAGAGAGGAGAGAGAGGGAGAGAGAGATAGAGTGAATGCGAGGGTGAAAGAGTGAGTAAAAAGAGGAGGAGAGCGATCGAAACTTTTCGATTTTCTTTGCAATGAAACCACAGCTAGACAAACACATACATAACAGTATAAAATTGTACATAAATATTCTTGCACATAAATAAACACTGTCTTTTATCAATGAGTCTGTTCTATAAAGCACACACATAAACACTCATATATACACATACATACCTATATATATATATATATATATATATATATTATATATATATATAATATATATATATATGTGTGTGTGTGTGTGTGTGTGTGTGTGTCGGTGGTACAAAGAAAAGAATAGAAGTCGATATTCAACTCAGAGAATATATATTTCTTGATCATTTAGCTGTAAATTTTGATAAGTAACTCAAAGGCTAAGCGGCTGGTTCAATTATCAAACGTTTGATTGGTACACAATATTCAGAGTATTGCGTCACTTACGTAAATTTTAGAGTTACACTGATATAAAAATACACACATATATCTAGAAACATACACACAAACCATATACTACAACTGCATACACAGATACACATTTAAAGAGAGAGAATACTAGAATGAGAGCGGGAGAGACGGAGAAGAAAAACTGTTCCAGTTATTTCAGTTCTGAGATCAAGTCACGATGTCGACAACTTTGCTTTTCAGTTCTTATGGGTCGCTAAAATAAAATACCAATCTAGCATTGAGAGTTGATCCCCTCAAAACTCATGACCTCCTGCTTGAATCAGAAATACTTATAAAATATATTTGAATTTATATGTATATTACGCATGATACACACACACATATATATATATATATATATATTATATATATATATATATATATATATATATATATATGTGTATGTATATATATATATTATATATATATATATATATATATATATATATACCAATTAAGGACTGCACACGAAAAGTGGACAGTCAACATGCTAGATATAGACGTCAAATCGCCATTCTCCACAAAAAAGTTTATGTTCTCAGACCAAACTCAACAAAACCAAAGTAATAAACAAGTGAAAAATATACGAAATAAATACTTACCCATGTACTAAATTTAGTTTCAGCTGTTATTTTCCGCAAGGAAAAGTGCAGCATCATCAGCATGGTCCCATATAAAATGTAATTTGCTGGACTAAATGCCAACACGACACCAAAATATCGCGTGCATGGAGTCCGGCCTATTACATTTGAAATATATATTTCAAATGCCACCACTTTTGGCGCGATGATTTAGTACATGGGTAAATATTTATTTCGTATATTTTTCACTTGTTTATTACTTTGGTTTTGTTGAGTTTGATCTGAGAACATAAACTTTTTTGTGGAGAATGGCGATTTGACGTCTATATCTAGCATGTTGACTGTCCACTTTTCGTGTGCAGTCCTTAATTGGTATATATAAATATTTTAATCTTCGGATTCTTTTTTAATATGCTAGACCACTGGTTCTAATTGATAAATATCAATTTTTACCCTAAATTTAATTTTATATATATATATATATATCAGTGGTTTTCAACCAGGGTTCCGCCAGTATAGTCCAGGGGTTCCGCAAGAAGTTACAAAACTGCTAAAATCGGCACTAATTTTTATTTCTCCTAAGCAGATATTAAATTATTGCACAGGGGTTCCTCGAGCCAGTGGAATGTTTCCTTGGGGTTCCGCTCCAGCAAAAAGGTCGAAAAGCACTGATATATATATATATATACACACTTGCTCTTATGTATATATATATATATATATATATCGAGGAGAAACAAGAGAAAAAGAGAGTGTAGAGGGAGAGCGAGAGAGACACACAGAAGCGTATATAGATATATATGCTACATACAAAAGTGAATGTATATTTTATCTTCTAATGTACTTAAGCGATATCCTGATGTATTGATTCAAATAGATCTAAAGATGCGTGTAGGAGTGGTTGTTTCTGTGTGCGGCGTCGTATAAATATATTATTCATTGAAGGTCACATGTACCATAAATACGATGTGCGTGATGATGCGTCTGCGGGGAAACAAGTTTCAATAGTGTTTGATGTAATAAAATTTGATCTGTTATGTGTGTTTTGTGACTGTGTGTGTGTATGCATGTATGTAGTATCTAGTCATATATATATATATATATATATATATATATATATATATATATATATATATATTACATACACACACATACATATGAATATACACATGTATACATATATGTATAGACGAGGACTGATCAATAAGTATCCAGACTGTTGTCATACTAACGAAGCTAACCAAGCAGGGTGAAGCCACTTGGCACAGATTGACCCTGACCTCTGCCGTGCATGCGCACTAAGTTTTAACATTCTAGCTCACTTCCGCTGTTTAAACCAGTGCTTGGAAGGAACATGTGTAGCGTGTGATCGTCGCATTGACCAGGACAGAGAAAGTTGTCATGGTGATACCTGCTTAGAGGCTTACGAAATGTTGCAGAAAGTGTATAGGAACGAATGTATAAGCTGCACACAAGTGTACAAGTGTATCAGACGTTTCCAAGATGGCCGAAAAATGTCGATATTGACGAACATTCTGAGAGTCCCGCAAGCAGCAGAACTGAGAAAGGCATCGCAGATGTGCGTGCAGCTGTGTGGGGAAATAATCGAATCGCAGTCCGTAAATTATCTGAGGATGTCCAGATTAGTTACAATTCAGTTCAGTCCATTATCACTGAAGATTTGGGTATGAGACGCGTATCTGGCAAGTTTGTGCTCAAAGTGCTTTCAGCTGAGCAAAAAGACACTCGAGTTTCAGTTGAGCAAGATCTTCTTGATTGTGTCGAAAAGGATAAAAACATTTTGGAAACTTTGCGTAGGCCTCTGAGAAGGTATAGCCAAGCTTTTGGCAAAGTGTGATGCAGATTCTCTGCTCAACTTTCTCTGTTATGGTCAATGCGACGATCACACGCTACACAACTTCCTTCCAAGTACTGCTGTAAACGGCGGAAGTGATTTAGAAGTTAAAAGTTAGTGCACATGCACTGCAGAGTTCAAAGTCAATCTGTGCCAAGTAACTTTAATTTGCGTGTTTTAGCTTCGTTACTCTGGCAACAGTCCAGATACTTATTGATCAGACCACATATATACACATCTATAATCAGATAAGAGATACACACACAGATATATATATATATATATATATATATATATATATATATATATATATATATATATATATATGTGTGTGTGTGTGTGTATATGTATATGTATATATATATATATATATATATATATATATATATATATATATATATATATATATACATACATATATATGAACATACACGGGTATACATATACATATATAACCTAAACCTAAATGCTGGAGTTCTAATAGATTCAAAAATTCAACAACAGAGGACTCACAAATTCCAATAAAATGAAATATCATAGACAAAGAGAAACTGAACCTAAACTGAACCTATTGATATAATTTATGCATTGCAGAAAAATTCCCCACACCTAACGACAACAAGAAATAGATGAGATAAAACATCATGCATACATCTCACAGGTAAAGAGTAAATAGCAGCACTTAAGTGACTCTAAACCGAATCAGTCTGCAGTGAATACTTCAGCATGTTATTTCGTTGGTTAGCATTATATTTAAAAGGCAATTCCCTGTGTTATTTGAGCGTCGGGCAAAATTTGACAGTTTGTATAAAGGGGGAAAAAACGGCATATTGTTTTTTTTTTAAATCAAAAACCAAACTAGATTATGGCCGGAAGAGAGGTTTATTCAAAGAAGCTGTCCTCAGCTTCCAACGCGCCCTCACAACGGTTCCAGAACCTGACGTATGAGTTCCTTACTATGTCTTTCCGAACACCTCTTGCATATTGGTCTGCAGCTCAACCGTGGTGCTACAAACAGCGGTTGACGTCTCAACCGCGACCCACACATAGTAATCTATGGGATTAAAAACGGGGATATTAGGACGCTAGAAACTGCGGTTAGTGAAGTCGAAGAAATTCTCGGACAAGAAATACTGACTCTTTCCGGAAGTATGACAAGGAGCCAAATTAGGCTGCCACACATATGACCTCCTAGCAGCAACCCTCTCCAGCCAGAGATTAACCAGTCTAGTTTCACATAGCCATCTGAATTGTGTTTAAGGCCTTGTGTAAAGATGTGTAGGTGAATCCCCGAGTGTGGGTGCATCCAGAACGCTTGTCGTGTCCTTTCCTACTGACTACGGCTTCGCAGTTTCCGTTGCAGCTGTCCACGTCCTGTCTTACAGCCTTTACAGTATTCAGAGAGCATCGAGCCGCAGTCATAATGCTGGTATTTTGATACCCAGGATAAAACATCGTGATACAAGTAACTGCCCCAGTACTCAGATGACTTCTCGTCCTTCATCTCAACTACCCCTTTCACAGCAACAACTTTACTCCTTATGCTCTCCAACGTTGACAGTTTATGAATATACGAAGTAGCAATACTCAGACGCGCGCTAATACTCAGACGGGCTCGATATGAATCACGACTATAAGATACCCGAATTTGGTTAAACTGCACCGCAAAATGTGGGAGTAGTTAGGAATCTAAATCGAAGGGGACAGACACTCACACAACTGGATGGATGGAAGCACTCCGTCGGTCACGACGACGACGAGGGTTCCGGTTGATCCGAATCAACGGAACAGCCTGCTCGTGAAATTAACGTGTAAGTGGCTGAGCACTCCACAGACACGTGTACCCTTAACGTAGTTCTCGGGGATATTCAGCGTGACACAGAGAGTGACAAGGCCGGCCCTTTGAAATACAGGTACAACAGAAACAGGAAGTAAGAGTGAGAGAAAGTTGTGGTGAAAGAGTACAGCAGGGATCACCACCATCCCTGCCGGAGCCTCGTGGAGCTTTAGGTGTTTTCGCTCAATAAACACTCACAACGCCCGGTCTGGGAATCGAAATCGCGATCCTACGACCGCGAGTCCGTTTCCCTAACCACTGGGCCATTGCGCCTCCACCCTCACACAGTTTTATATATAGAGATTTTGTAGATGGTGTGATTTTATTATTCATGTTGAATTGATAAAAGGTGTTTTTTTTCTAATATTTTATATGTATGTATATATATATATATATATGTGTGTGTGTGTGTGTGTGTGTCTGTGTGTGTTGTGTGTGTGTGTGTGTGTGTGCGAGTGCGCGCGTGTGTACATGCACATATAGAAAGTTCGGGCTAATTTACGCCTCTTTTTTCAGGAATTGCTACTTTGTATATTCATAAATTTTTTTTTATGTTATTCATTTTGAATTGATAAAAGGTGTTTTTTTAAAATATTTTATATATATTATATTGTGGAATTCGATTTAGTATTTCTAAATTGAATTCTTTTTCCTTGTAAGTTTGGATTTTATTCCCTCAAATAATAATTATTATATACATACATATATACATACATAACGCACGCGCACACACAAACTTGCACACATACACACTCACACACACATATATATGGTGATGCATGTATAATACTCTTGAAGATATGTAAACAAACGATTTATATGTATCAGTTTATCTATCTATATATCTATATCTATGTGTCTTCCTATCTACCTATCATTATATATTTATATGTCTATAAACATATATATATATATAAATATATATATATGTATATATGTATATATATATATATATATATATATATATATATATATATATATATATATGCATGTGTGTGTGTGTGTGTTCGTGTATATGTATGTAATGAACGTATGTGCCAGTGTGTATTTGTTTGTTTATAGGACGAACGTAATAGAGCTAATTGTTTGACCTTTCATTATCAGTTGTGTACATCGATGGGTGATTAGCGCCTATTCACTTCAGAAAATTGCCTACCACTATACTAGAAATTTGGTAGCATATAAACTGGGCAAGGCATAATAACGAACATCCTTTCAATTACAGACCTCTTGTTGTGTAGTCCAAGGACGGTAATCTTCGAACAAACTTGTGATCAAAAGCATTTTACTGTGTATATACCGCCACAGTTTATTATCTGAAATACATTTTTGTATCTAGATCTGAGTTATAGATTGTGATCTAATTTTTGAAAAAGTTGGATATAATATTTTAGGAAGATTTAGTCGATCGAATATTATTATTGTTTCTCCATTGTTCCTAGTGATAATGATATTAACTAAACATGTAGCAAAAATCAACACGTATCGCGAACCTGACGTTACGCAAACTGAACATCGTGGAACAGTTGCAATAAAATAATCTACTTATGTACTAAGCTTTTTCTACCATTTTCCTCACCCGACAACACACACACACACACACACACACACACACAATCGTATTTCCCTACCCGTCGTGATTTCGTTGATATTACACTTTTAGTCCTATCCATCTGTCCTACTAGTTTTTACCTGTTAATATAAATTATAAAAAAGAAAATTATTTCCAAAATATATCACGAGCGCAGGTGTGGTTCTGTTATAAGAAACCTGTTTTGTTTCCAAACTACATGGTTCCAGGTTCGGTCCCACTGCGTGGCATTTTGAGACAGTGTCTTCTGCTAGAACGTTGGGCTGACCAAACCTTGTGAGTGGATTACGTAGACAGAAACTCAAAAGAAGCCCAGCGTAGGTGTGTGTGTGTGTGTGTCTGGTTCTGCGATATATATATATATATATATATATATATATACACACATATATGTGTGTGTATGTGTGTGTCTTATACACACACACACACACACACACACATATATATATATATATATATATATATATATATATATATATTATATATATATATATATACATATATACATATATGTGTGTTTGTGTCTGTGATTGTCTCCCATTACCGCTTGATAACTGGTGTTCTTTGTTACGTCCAGGCGATTTAGCAGTTCGGCCAAAGACTGATAAAATAGGCTTTAAAACAATAAGTACTAGGATCGAATTGTTCGACTAAAAATTCATCAAAGTGGTGCCTCAGCATGGTCGTAGTCTAATAACTGAAACAAGTAAACGTATAAAGAATAGAATATTTACCACACGTATTCTCGGCGCGTATTCTGATGTATTATAGCTACTCCTATTTTCTAGAGAGTCGGCATCATCTTATAAAATTTATTTCATATATCAGCCAGAATTATTGGCTAATAAATAAAGGCTGGCTAAAAATATGCGTTTGCTCATAAATTCTCATTCAAATTTCAAATGACGTTAGACCAAAGTCAAATTTCTAGCACAGCTAGCATATCAACGTTCTAACACTGTTTTTGACAAAATCTTTTACAATCAGCACTAATTCACGAACAGGACAGCGAATTTCACTCAGTCGCGAGACCAGTTCACTGGTACCTTCCACAGCCTAGTATCTTGCACAGTACAGTATTAATAAACTTGTATAATTTATAGTAGTGTACAAGTATCTGTACTTAATTTAATTCAGTAAATCAATATCTGTTTACTTTATGGCGGCAAGTGGGAGAAATCGTTAGCATACTTAGCGGCATTCCATCTGTCTTTACGTTCAAAACCGAAATGACCATCTAACAAAACCAAATTTCAAGTAGTAGTATTTGTGATATAACCGTAAATATTCGATACAGATGTCTACTTTCCTTGAACAGTAGTGTTTCTCATGCATTTTACATTTTCTCCTCAGTTCCTTTTTAAATAACACCTTTTCAGCGCCCTTTTTATACGATGTAACGGTGTCTTCCATTTTTAACGTACATTGGAATTATAAGTCATCGGAATAATTTACTTCCGGGTTGTAGCACGGATGGCTATTTACCAAAGCAACATCCTGCCACAAGGTGATTAACATAAGCATTGGTGGTCTATATTATGCTTTGCTTATTCTGTACTAGGCGTGGCAGTGGGATCAAGAAGCGCGTTTTGTAACCTTGTAGTTTCAGGTTCAGTCCCACTGCGTGGCACATTGGACAAGTGTCTCCTACTATAACTGCAGGCAGACTAATGTCTTTTGAGTGAGTTAAATAGACAGAAACTGTGTGGAAACGCGTTGTTGTTGTAAGAAACTTGCTTCCGGTATAGCGTTTGTCAGTTGGATTGTTGGTTTTGTTTGTTATTTAAATCCCCCTCTAACCCCCACCCGTTAAAAATGTTTTTTAATTCGTGGTTTTAAAATACAGTCTAAATCTACCATTTGTTTCTCTTTATGATATCCAACTAATTTTTTAAATACTTTAAAATCTAAATTGCTTAAATATGTGTACCAGAAACTGTAGCT
>NC_043003.1:31410253-31420253 GCF_006345805.1 Octopus sinensis
ACGGAATGACAAAGTGAGAGGGAGAGAGAGAGAGGGGGTAACGACGTTCATAAAAAATAAAATGTGAAATGTTTTGTTTTTTCTTAAACACGAGATATAGTCTTCAAACTTAGTATGTTTTTGAAAGACACTATATCTTATAATCAGAGTATATATACTTTCTCACACAATAGTTACAATATATTTATTTTAAATCATTTATCTATTTTAAATCGTTCGTCTTTATTCCCCCCTCTCTCTCACACACACATTACTTTGGGTGCGAAGGAGTTTTGTTTTTATTTTACGCCGAGTTGGGGGCAATTTCCGAGGCGTCCACCACACCCCACTCCGTTTCACGGACCACCAAAAAGGTCCAGAGTAGTTGATTCCAAGCAAAAAAATCGAATTTTTTTCTTAGTGAAAATCGTGCGAGTGTTGATCTACAAATTTACCAGCATTTTTTCCATTCATTTCTGTTTATGAACATGTATGCTTGCACAAAACATGCAATAGGTGTATGTACGTACGTGTTTGTGTGTGTGTTCGTGTGTGTTGCCCATTTATATTTATGTTATATTATATTTATCTTATATTAAACTTTTAATACTTTTTGATAGTTATATTTTATAAAAAAAATTAACAAATAAATAATTTAAATAATAATTTAAATTTAATTTAAATATTTCAAATTTTGAATTTTATATTTTATATATTTTTTTATTAATTAATATTATTTCTATGTACTGGTTTATGATTTTCACTGTTTGATTTGACTAATATTGGTTTTATCTCAAATTTAATATAATATAATATATATATATATATATATATATATATATATATACTTTATTCAAAAGCAGCAGAAATTCAACAATGAGTAACAGGTTTTGTTGAATTTTCTGCTGCTTTTAAATAAAGCATATTACTCTACCACTGGTATTTGAGTACTCTTTTTTCCACCTTGTTTCACAGTTATGTGTTTACTCCGGTATATATATATATATATATATACAGCTGAAGTTGTCTGTGTACGGCAGATTTGGTAGTCTTCAACTAACACTATCTCCTCCGAGACCCTGCGGCACAAGTTGACCAAAATTGAAAGTATGATAGAAGAAGGCGTGCTCTTCCTTCCGTAGAAGAAAAAACTCAAATCGGCCCATGTTAACACCAAAAATTATTTATATAAAAAAGGTGTTTTCTTTCTATGAAAATCCCTATTTTTTACGATTTATTGACTACTGTGTCACCATTTTTCGGTGTATTTCAACCAGAAAAATGTTCACTTAAAGAGAATAACAAGCTACATAATGCAAAAGTTTTACTTTTCAAAAATTCCAATTCTAAAGGGTCGAAACTAACCCGAGCAACGCCGGGCGATACTGTTAGTCTAAGATAATTAGTTTGAAAGAAGGTTTTGAATAAGGAGACACAATGTTGAACGTAGTATAAAAACTTTTAACCCGGAAATTTATGTCAACCGCTTATTCAACAAGTGACTTATCGAAAAAGCTGTAAAGCAAAACTTAAAGACCCAGTGAAAACTAATCATACACACACACACGCACGCACACACACATATATGTATATGTATGTACAAACATGCATATACGAGGGGCGTTCAATAAGTAATGCTTCTGACCCACTTGCAGTTGTTTGATCTAGCTGAAATTTTGCATGTGCACTTATTTATACCTCTATAGATTAGGTGGCGAATTACAGCTCTGAACTAATTGTGGTGTCTGATTTACAGGTGTTTGAACTGAGTCAAGTGTGAAATGGAGCCTGTTGAGTGTCGAGCAGTGATCTGGTTTTTGTATTTGAAAGGACGCACACCACGGGATACTTTTGATGAAATGAAAGTAACTTATGGTGATGATGCCCCATCATATGACCTTGTAAAACGCTAGCATTGTGAATTCAAACATAGTCGGAACTCTGTGGAAACAGCTCCCAGATCTGGTCACCCCCTTCTGCCGTTGATGAGACGTCTGTCCGTCAAGTTGAGGCTGCCATTTTGGAAGGTCAACGCATAACTATTCGCCAAATAGCCCATAAGGTTAAGATTAGTACCGGGTCTGTGGAAACTATCATTCATGACCATTTGCATATGCAAAAGGTGTCTGCCAGATGGATTCCCAGGTTGCTCACACCTTTCCAGAAGCAAGAACGCGTTGAGTGCTCGAGGATGAATTTGGAGATGTGCCAAGAAGATGAGTCAAAATTTTTCAAAAGATTGATCACACAGGATAAAACCTGGGTCCATCACTATGATCCATAGACCAAAGCCCAGTCAATGCAGTGAAAGCACCGTGACTCACCTCCTCCAAAGAAGGTAAGGGTGCAGCCCTCCGCTGACAAGGTTATGCTCACAGTCTTCTGGGAGCAGGACGGAGTAGTGATGACAGATTTCCTGGCAAAGGGTACCACAATTACAGGAGCCTATCATGCTTCACTTTTGAGGAAATTAAGAGAAGCTATCAAAATCAAGAGGCGGGGCAAGATCAGCAAAGGCATCCTCCTCCTGCAGGACAACGTTACGGTCCACAACTCGCGTGTCGCAAGATCAGAAGCACAGGCATGCAGCTATGAACTCCTCCCCTTGCACCCTCTGATTTTCACCTCTTCCCAGCCATGAAGTTGATTTTGAAAGGAAAGCGTTTCCCAGATGATGCAGCCTTGATTTCTGAAGTCACGTCGTGGTTGGATGACCAAGCTGGGGTCTTCTACAAAAACGGTCTCCAGAGCTGTATCAAACGATGGGAGAAATGCATAACTCTGGGTAGTTCCCATGTAGGAAAAGACTAATAACTGTGCCAAGTGTCGTTGCTCTACTGCTATGGGAAGTGGGTCAGGGGCATTACTTATTGAACGCCCCTCGTGTATGTATACATACACATGAATACATAAATACGTACACCTATACATATACTTAGTAAGTAAAAGCACACGAAGCAAAAGATGTATAAAGCTGTTTATTTTACACTTCTCCAGATCAGAACGCCTAAGACATTCGCTTCGGGACTTAATCCTGGAGAAAAATTTCCCTCTATAAATTTTGTGTCAAAAAAAAGATCAACCTGAACGCCAAGCGACATCGGTGGTACACCTCACGTGGTATTTCTTCATGATTTTTACCTTTACAGTGACTGTTACTCCTCCGTCATTTGGAGCTAATTTGAAGTTTTGTTCCTATATATAGGAAAATGCAAAGAAGACATTTGTTTGTTTGTGCTGAGGTTTGCTAAGCTACATTTAGTGTAGTACAAGCACACAACGTGGGGAAGGTCAATATAAAGATACGTATGCTTATTTTTTACACGTTTCTGCGCATCAGAATGAGGAAGGCACACGTTACAGGACTTTGCGAGTAAAGAATTCTCTCAATAGGCTTTTCCGTAAAAACAGATCACAGGAACCTCTAAATGATGCCAGTAGAGTACTAAACATAGGGTTTCAACATGGTTTGACCACCACTCTAGTAGATATCATCTCGGACATTTGGAGCTCAAATATGGTTTTTGTTCCCACATATATGTGTTGGACAGAAAAGAAAGGATTTGCTGGTGTATGCTGAACATTCCGTTGCTGGAATCAATTGATGTTTGGACTGATGTATTTTACAAAAGTTTGATCTGAAACCGAGTCTTATCGCTAATATGATAAATAACAGACAATATTACTCTATGAAAATATAACAATATTAGCTTCAAAATATAACATACCGGCTGATGTTTGTCCATTATTTTCCTTATATTTCCTAAAATCTTTTCGTAACTTTATCTCTAAGGACTTTTTAATGGATATATACTTTCAAATGATTTGAATTAACTAATTGAATTTCTGGTTATTTCACATCTCTGTAGCAGACCAGCGAGATGATAAAAGACACACACACATACACACAGACACTCTCATATTATATATATGCACATCTTCATTTCATTATACTTTATTGCATTAGAGTATTGTAGTTGATAGGTGTGTGCTGTGCATGATGGTCGATATAACTTGTTTCATCTTATTGTATCATTATTCTGGTTAAATGGGCATTGTTATTCTATTGAGTATCAGTATGCGTGGGTGTGTGTGAATGTGCCAGCACCTGCTTCATGTATTTGTACAGCTTCCGTAATATTTTGTATGACTGAACAGAACTTTTACTTCAAAAGTTTTATCCATCCATTGCTTCGGCATTGTGTTTTAAAAAGAATATGGATATTTGTTCGTTCTCATTGCATTCTCGCCGGTGCACTGCAGTCATATCCCCCAAACTGCGGGCCGTTTCTCCAAATTGGGGTGTGGTAGTATCGTTATATTGCCGTTTCAAGCATTTGCTTGAATACATACTATTTTTCACTTTATCTATGACAACAGTTTTTGTCAGTGCAAGATATGTTCTTAAATGTGTATGGCTTAAATGGTTGTGATTCGATGTATCCGTCTGTTTCTGTCGAATAATTTCATTTGACGTATTGTTTCATATATTGCTTTTCTAGATTTACGTATTAGTTCACATCTATCTATCTATCTATCTATCTATCTATCTATCTATCTATCTATCTATCTATCTATCTATCTATCTATCTATCTATCTATCTATCTATCTATCTATCTATCTATCTATCTATCTATATATCTGCCTGCCTGTCTGTCTGTCTATCTATCTACGTGGTCTGATCAATAAGTATCCGTAGTGTTGGCAGAGTAACGAAGCTAATGCACGCAAAATGAAGCCGCTGGACACAGATTGACCTTCCCCTCTGTTGTGCATATGCACTAGGTTTTAACGCTCTAGCTCACTTCCGCCGTTTACAGTAGTCCTTCGAAGGGAGGTGTGTAGCGTGTGATCGTCGCATTGAACATGACAGAGAAAGTTGAGCAGAGAATCTGCTTCAAAGTTTATCAAAAGCTTGGCGATATCTACTCAGAGGCCTACGCAAAGCTTTCAAATGGCTTTAATCGTTCACGACACAATGAAGGAGATCTTGTGCAACTGGAATCCGAAAGCGGGTTTGGCACAAATTTTGCAGACACGCGCCTCATACCCAAATCTTGATAATGGATTAGACTGAACCATAACTAATCTGCACATCCTCTGATAACTCGTGGATAATTCGACGATTTCCCCTCATACCTGTACGCACATCTGCGATGTTTTTCTCAATTCTGCTGGTTGTGGGTCTCCCAGAACGATCGTCAATATCAACATTGTTTCGGCCATCTTCGACACATCTGAAATACCCGTACACTTGTGTGCGGCTCATACACCACTCTCCGTACACTTTCTACAACTTCGCGTTGCCTCTGAGCAGGTATCACCATGGTCAATGCGACGGTCACACGCTATACACCTTACTTCCAAGCACTGCTGTAAAGAGTAGAAGTGAGCTAGAACGATAAAACATAATGTGGATGCACAGCAGAATTTAAGGTCAATCTGTGCCAAGCGGCTATACTCTGCGTTCTATAGTTATGGCAGCAATCCGCATACTTATTGATCAGACTATCTATCTATCTATCTATCTATCTATCTATCTATCTATCTATCTATCTATCTATCTATCTATCTATCTATCTATCTATCTATCTATCTATTTATCTATCTATCTATCTATCTATCTATATATCTATCTATCTATCTATCTATCTATCTATCTATCTATCTATCTATCTTCTATCTATCTATCTATCTTCTATCTATCTATCTATCTATCTATCTATCTATCTATCTATCTATCTATCTATCTATCTATATATATATATATCTATATATATATATATCTGCCTACATGTCTGTCTGTCTGTATATGCATGTATATATGCATGTATGAATGTAAGTATGTATCTGTCTGCTTATGTGTGTATGTATGTATGCAGTATCTGTCAGCCTGTATGTCTGTCAAGACAGACAGATAGCTAGCTAGCTAGATAAATATGTTTCTTTATTAGCCACACAGGGCTGCACACAGATAGAACAAATTACAAGGTAGAGCTTTTCTTTTGAAGGTTTAAAAAAAAAAAAAAAAAATAATAATAATAATAATAATAATAAAATAAAAAAAAATAAAATAAAATAAAAAAGGGGGGGTCGATCAAAAGGGATCGTAAAAGGAGAGAAGGAGGACAAAAAAAGGGGGGGGTTAAAAAAAAAGGGGGAGAGGAAAAAAATTGATCAATAGGGATCGTTATCACAGAAATGTCAATATGAAGTGTAAAGGGGAGGACAGGTGAGGTTTACCCGTGGAAAGAAAAGCCTACGGAAAAGACCACGGTAACCTCGGTCAATGAAGTCACATGTTATATTTCTTTTTTTTTTTTTTGCAAATAAGCAACTCTCTGTATTAATTTTTACGGTTCATAGAATCATAGTCAAGGTGGCTTCGTCATTCATACGTGCCATCCTTGCTACATTCACCCATCTTTTTTTAAAACATTCACTAGACAAAACTTGCCTCTCTACTCTCACTTTTTTCTTCAAGTGATACTTGAAGAAGTTGATGAGAGATTGACCAGAGAGGAAAGTGTTTGTCTCTAATCCTTTCAGACGCGTCCACCAGATACATTCTTTCGCCATAGCCACAAGTATGATAAAAATAGCTCTTCCTTCCCGTTTGAAGGAAGGAGGCGTGACGATATTAACGATAGACTCGGCTGATAAACCGACACGTCCCACACGTGACAGCAGTCGTTCGACATAAGCCCACAGGTGGGAAATTGCTGGACACTGCACGATTGCGTGCAGAGCGGTTTCGTCGCTCTGCCCGCATCTCGGGCAGGTCGGCCCCGTGTTTCTCGAGCCATGCCTATAGAGCTTATCCCGAACGGGTAGCGCTTCTCGGTAGCACCGCCAGGCCAGGGATCTCTGGAAGTTGTCCATAGGTCCCGGGCCGAAAGTCGTTTGAAACAGGCGGGTCAGGTATTCCTCGTCGACGCCCAGGTTTGCCCCGAGCTCGTCGTCGTACCTCCCCTCCACTAATCCCCTATAGAATGCTTTGGTTGTGTTGAAGTCACTCAAGGTCGACCCGGGACGGCAGAGTTGCTTGAGAGCAACGCGACACTCGCGGTGCCATTCGCCCTTCTTCGGCCTCTTTTTGATCCACGACTGTAGTTCGGTCATGGAGACGAGTTGCGGGAATGCGTGCCTCACAAACGGCGACCACACCTGTTCACCGTCGTCTACATAGAGCCGGAGATGTCGCAGTCTCAGCGCGTGTCTGCGCATCATCAACCACGGCATGCCCAGCCCTCCTTTTAACGGGTGTTGACAGCAAATGGATCGCCTGACCATCGGGACGCATCCTTTCCACAAGAAGCGGAAGAGGATGCGTTCTAGTTTGGTGATGGTAGGGTCGGGACAAGGTACGACGGTCAGGCGGTAGTAGATGATGGACGCGATGTACGCGTTCACCACCTCCGCCCGACCTTTTAGGGACAGTTTCCTCTCGGCCCATTGCTGGGCGAGAGTGACCACCCTACTCGTTATCTCGTTCCAGTTCTTCTCCATTTGGAGGTCCGGACCGAACCAGACCCCGAGCAACTCAACCGGGCCGTCTGTCCAGCGTCCCACGACGGAGGTACTGGTGGACGGCATGGGTTTGCTTCTCCAGGTGCCGAGCCGCAAGCCCACTGACTTTTCCCGGTTGATTTTTGCTCCTGTCACCGCTTCGTAGTCTTTCAGTGTCTCGCCGACCCGCTCGATGTGCTCGTGGCTTGACACTATGACGGTGACGTCGTCCGCGTATGCAGACACGCTCGTCCCGCATCCTAATTCTCGCGGGATGCCCCTCAGAGTCGCCAGCTTCCGCAGTAGTGGCTCAAGAGTCAATACGTATAGAAGCGCCGAGAGGGGGCATCCCTGACGGACCGAACGTGCAATGTCGAAGGGTCTCGATAGATGTCCATTTACGCGAATTACCGAACGGATGCCTCTGTACAAGGCAGCTATCCAGCCGCGGAAGACGGGACCGAAACCAGCCGCTCTCAGGACTGCCTCCAAGTATCGATGGTCTACCCTATCAAAGGCTTTCGATTGATCCAAGTTGATCAGGGCCCCACCCATGCCAGGTTCGTTAACTACCCTGTCTATGATGTAGCGCATCAGATGGAGGTTGTCATGGATGCTCCGGCCCGGCACGGCGCACGTTTGTGCGTTGTCGACCAGTTTCTCCATGACAAGCGCCAACCTCTTGGCTAACACCTTTGTCAAAATTTTCAGGTCTGCATTGAGCAGAGTGATTGGCCTAAAGTTATCTATAATGTTTCCCTTGTTTGGATCTTTCTTCAGCAGAGTTACAGCTCCTCGACTCACAAAACCGGGTATGCTCCCGTTTTGCTGCCAGTTGCAGTATACCGCTGCCAAGACGTCTCCAAACAAGTCTGGCATACAATAGTAAAATTCGTAGGGTAGACCATCCAAACCCGGTGATTTGTCCCTCGAGCATTCTGCCATCGCTTCCCGCACTTCCGCCGCCGTGATGGCACCTTCGCAGCACCCTGCCTTTCTTGTCGAGAGTCGTGGCAGGCTATGTAGGTAGGCACTGAAGTCTACCCTACGTTCTTGCCCTCCACTCGTCCCGAACAGTCGGGCAAAATGCTGCTGAAAGGCCTCACACATTTTACTTGGCTCGAGCAATTCGCGCCCCTGTTCATCTACCAGTGACCGAATGGTGGCTTTGTTGCCCTGTTGCGCCTCTGCCACCCGGGCCTCTCTCGCGGCTCCAACACCTTCGTTCCTTAGAGCACGCATCCTAGCTCTGACAGCACATCCTTCGTGTTTGGCGTTGAAGTGTTGGTCGAGGGCCAACCTCGCCGCCAAAACGTCGGATGCGATGCCGCTTCTAATTGCCTCTTCTAGCTTCTTAACTAGCTCACCCTCTACTCTATTTCTATCTATGGCTAGTGCTTTGCTGTACCTAATCGCTTCTGCTTTTACTGCTCTCTTGAGGGCAAACCACCATTTGTTGTTGATGATGGCTCCCGTCAAAGCCCTCTTTACTAGTGTGCTAATCCGGTCTCTGAAAACTTGTCTGGACGGGAATGATGCGTTCAGTTTCCAGTACCCAGGACCCTGTCTATGTGCCTTATCTAAGTCTAGCGTACACGTCACCAATTTGTGATCCGTGTAGCTGACTGTGTGGAATTGTGGACATCCTAAGTTATCCTTGTCTACTGTCCTACACAGTATCCTATCTAGATACGATCTCGACGACCCACTGCGGTTGCTCCATGTCCACGTTGGTGCATTTGGGTGGTCGAGTCGGTACCTGTCAGACAGTTGGAATCGTCTGAGCAGGTCTCTGAGGCATTTGCATCCCCTTCTGTTTCTGTCTCTACCCACGTAGTCTACATGCGTGTCCAAGGTAGCATTCCAATCCCCCACTAAGAGTAAAGGACGAGACGTTCCCAAGAATACTTCTAGACGTCGAAAGAAATCCGCCCGACCTGTTAAGGGCGGTGCGTAGACTGATACGAGTCGAAAAGCGCACCCATTGCTGCCGTCAACATCCAGAACGATCAGTCTACCCTCCGGGTCTACGAATATCGTCTTGACTTCGAGATCCAGGCTCTTGTGAAAAAGTACCGCGGTGCCACTACCGCCCATCCTCGGCAGACAGGGAGCGAAATAAATGTTAAACTGTCCGCCAAACATGGACTTTAGGGCCCGTGGCTCGTGGAGTCTGGTCTCACTTATGGCTATGATTCCCAAATCATGTGACTTGATGTCATTTAGGAGGTATCCTTGTTTCCAAGGAGACCCCAAGCCACGCGCATTCACACAACCAATCTTGACCATGATTCTATTGGGGTGTGTGCTTTAAAACACACAAATGAAAGTACAGAGAGTTACTTACTTGTGTCGAAAGTTTTGGCTTCCTCGTTCTTTGATGTGTCTTCGAGGAGGTTTCTATATAGTTTTTGGGACAGATATTTCTGGAAACCCCCTACAGCATTTGGGAAGAGGGCTTTGAGTTTGTGGTGTTGTGTTTGTGTGATGTGTAGTATTTTGATGTGTTTG
>NC_043003.1:31425253-31432753 GCF_006345805.1 Octopus sinensis
TTATATATATATATATATATATAATATATATATATATATACACTCTATATACTTAATGCACAATTTTAAAGACATAATACACAGCATATTCACTCTTATCTTTTCATGTTTCACATAGACAAAAAAGATATAAAATCTTTAGTTAAATTCAATATATCTGCCACATGAATAAGCGTGAAGATTTCACGTAAATGCACTTATGCGCATGCGTTAAGTGATAGCTGATATAAAAACAATAGGTCAATTAAAAAAAATGCAGTTTTGAATATCCAATATCAGCAACATTTCAGTGGTTCTTCTCCAACTGAGTCACATAACGTGCTATCTCTACTCTTAAATTCACAGAATGCATTATGGAATTGTTTAAAATAAATTAGTTGAGATCTGGTGAGAGAAGATTAATAAGTTACAGTTCAGTTCAAAAGACTCTCAGATGTAACATGGTTTTCTGATAAAGAAATTCTCTTCGAATCAAGTGCTTGCGGGTTCAATCTTACTGTGCCACACCATGTAGAAGTCTCTTCTGCTAAGGCATTAGGTTGACCAATACTTTGTAAATCGAACAGTAGTGTACGGAAACAGTACGTGCACACGCACATATGCACACACGCATACATACACATTAGCACACACACACACACACACACAAACACACACGTATAATATATAGGCGTTACTGTGGATTAAGAAGTTTGCCTCACAACCACTTAGTTCTGATTTTTAGTCCCCTAATTCCATGCTTTCCGTATATAAGCCGACGGAAATAGCTCTGAGCATTAATGTTTTCATAATGAACGTTTCAGCCGCCTCGGACGGTCGGTGAAGTCTTGCAAATAGATTTGGTTGAGGTAAACCGAAAAAAAACCGTCGAATATATATAGAAAATGCACACAGAAGGATTCTTACATCTATTGCAGGACAAATTTGTTAACCTGATGTATGATCGTGTATGGAGAGTTTATTGAGTATTTCGCTTGGACTTTTAATCCCTTTTTTTAATTTTGATATATATATATATATATATATATATATATATATATAGTTAATCCAAACATGAAAACACGTAGAGAAAACACAACAACGCGAGGACGTGGAACAAGTATAGTATTATTGGACGCTCAGGAAAGTAGGAGGGTTTAACTCTTCGAGCGGAGCTCTTCGTCAGAAACATAGGAAAAGGAAAGATCCAAAGAAGGGAAGACGGAGGAAAAGTGGAAGTCGAAGAAGAAAGGTAAAAAGAAGATGAGGAAAAATGGAAGAGTCACGGACAAATTTTTTGATTTCCAATCACGGTTACAGTGGCGTACTCCGGATGAATGGTAACAGTAATCCGTGGGTGTAAAGATCCAGGAATTTTTTATCCAAGGCATCCAGGAGGCCGGGGTCCGTGTGAGCGTGCGGTATATAAAGTTAACCCAAACATGAAAACACAAAGAGAAAACACGTGTGTGAATGTGTGTGTGCGTGTGTATTGGTCTTTGCGTTTCTGTTTGTGTTTTACTTGAGCCTGACAACCTGTATTGGTTTGTTTACGCCTCATAACTTAGTGTTCGGTGGTACTGGAGCCGATTTGTTTCACTAATCCTTTCAATGCGGTGTCCCAGCATCGATACATTCCGATGACTAAAGGAAGTAAAGAAGTAAAATATAAAAATAATATATATATATATAATATATATATATATATATATATATATACATACATTTACATATGTGTGTGTGTGTTTGTGTGTATGTACGTGTGAGTGTACGTGTGTGTATACACGTGAGCGAGTGCGTGTGGACGCTTTCCTATGTCTTTTCTCTTTATATGTCTTACATAAAATGGTTCATAAAAAAACTAGTAAGATGTTTAATAAATCACTCTATAAATGAAAATCGATAAAATAAATACATAATTGAAGTAAGCACTGGTGTTGATATGTTCGACCGAAACCGAGGCGGAGCTTAAGTATGTATGGCCTCTCTGAGTAATGACTGAAACCAGTTAAACAATAAAATACGATGACATACAATATTGGCGAAAACATATTGGATAGCATTATGGATGTCACGAATGTATTGTCAAAGAGTATATTTCTGTTATATCTGGGTTTCAAAGTACATATATAGTTTTCTTGAGCATGTTAATCGACACTTCTGATCCGTGTACCTGGCTGGAGACTATAAAAAAAAGAACGGAGAGATAAAGAACATAGAGTTAAATCTCCTATTGGCTGATTGACATCCTGAAATCGAACATCTGCCAGCAAGTATATTGAAAGGGAAGATGGGAAAAAGAAATATGTTCGTATTTCATTGAAATACTCGATAAAGCATTTCATCAGATTTTCTACAATGGTAGTGAAGAAATGAAAGGGTGGATCATAATGTGGTCGGGCTAACTGTGTAACTACATCCAATAATTTATATCATACAAAGTCAGCTGAAAATGACTGATCACGCAAGAAAGCTATTGGTATTTTAATAAACGATGTTGATGTAATTCCCGTCTTTCGTTTTAGCTACTTGCTTAATTAAAAAAAAATACATATGCTTTGCTGTTTGAAGTGACTGAGATGCTTTTCAAGAAATATAATTAATAACAACATCAATGTTAATAAATTACTTTTGGTTATTAGTTTTCGGAGATACAACAACAACAGAAACAAACAAAAGCAAAATTTTGTTTTAAATGTTTCCGTAAAATATCCCGAGTAGTATCTTTTATTTTGCTTTCTTTCCCTTTAAATTACATGATATTATAAAAAAGAAAATTTAATTTGTTAAACTAAATATCATTTTCTTGTGAAACGTCTTATGAAATTTCAATGCCAAAATCAAAATGTATAACTTAATTGTAGAATATTTGAAACAACTTCAAACTTATAAGCAAAATATACAAGCCTGTTTTCTAATTAGGGAAGCAGCTTTGTAGCATGTTGAAAGACATTCCAAAACCTATACATGTAGAAACCAATTCATTTTCAAAACCCATAAAATATGCAATGGAAAATCAATAATAACATATCTACGCACATATATGTATTCACACACAAACTAATCAGCGTAGAATCTTATATATTTTTGATTGACTTGCCACAATTGGCGGTCAAATCTCTCTCCGGTTCAAAAACATGAAAGATTGGGTCCAGGTTGGGATGACATAATCTATTTAACTAATTCATTGCTTGTAAACAACGGAAACAATGCGTGACAGTATTAATTCGTTCTCTTGACAAAATATAGTACATACGCTGTAACTATTTACAATGTTGTGCCTTTCTGTTAGTATTTGTAGAAAATAAAGCAATTACGTAGATGAATTCGCATTGACTTCATTAGGACAAGATAAATGGTTTTGGAAAATCTGAACTTCAAAAGGTATTAATATGGGAGAGTTCTGTTCTCTTGATGGCAGCGTTCGATAAAAGAATGCTTCTTTACGAAGCATCGCGTGTCGAATGATCCTATGTTCTGACGCAGCAATGTATGTTATGAGAACTGTTTCTGGGTTACGTTTCCACTGCAAGGGCCATCAGGGTTATCTTAGGCTGTGAATGATTGGCTATTCTTGTTGATACAGCAGTCCACTAATCAAAGACGGGTTGAGAATTCAACTATCAATTAATATATGTATACACGCTCTGGTGGTTTTTCTTATAAAGAGAAGAAAATTGATTTTTAACAGAGAAATGAGAAAACGAACTAAATATTCATATGATATTATATATGTGTGTGAATGTATGTATATGTGTGTGTATGTGTGTGTGTGTGTGTATCTATGTATTTATTATGTCAGGTTATTTTTAATTCAACTTGTAACGTGTAACCCAGTTCAACCTGTCGTATGGTCCGTCCCTTGGCAACTAAACCAGCAAAATTAATAAGCTTGTTCGGCATGGAGGGCGGTTTTCATTGGACATTCTGCAAGACGAGAAACAAAATCTGTCAAAGAACTCAATATAACAGTTGGAAGTGGGAGGTCTCTAGCTTTGTTTACTTTGTTTAGACATCTTGCTAGGAGAAAGGAAACATTGCTTGCGTCCAATGTCGAAAACTACTACTTCCCTTTGAGTAAATGGTTACGCTCTTTACAGAGTGGATTTGGCTCTATGCAGCGCCTTTCCTCACTTTAAAAACCTTCAGGCACAATCGTCACTTGATTTTTACCAATCTAAATTCTCTTTATTATGTACTGTATACTCTAGCTGGACCTAGGCGAAAAGTGCAAAACATTCACTTAAATATTCCATGGTGGAATGAAGGCATGTGCCAGTATGGATGATAAGCTCCCTGAAAACCTAGTCAATTGTTAAGTATTGACACATTCAATAAGCAAGTGTTATATAAGATTCTACGCAGATTAGTTTGTGTGTGAGTGCATATATGTGCGTAAAAATGTTGTTATTGATTTTCCATTGCATGTTTTATGGGTTTTAAAAATGAATTGGTTTCTACGTGTATAGGTTTTGGAATGTCTTTCAACATGCTATAAAGCTGCTTCCCCAATTAGAAAACAGGGTTGTGTATGTTGTTTATAAGTTTGAAGTTGCAAGATTATAACATTCGCTTATGGAATGCGCCGATATATATATATAACAAAGTAAAGTTGCAAGATACCGCACTAGTGGAAATATATGTGAAAGAAGGTTTGAAAATGCAATTTTTTATATACATTTTGGAGTCCCGTTCCGATTACTTTCTTGTAAACTGTTTTTAACATTTTCTTCTTATTATTATTATCAAAGAATGTATATCTGTATTTTGATACTTTTGTGATAATCAGTACTTAACACAACAAAGCTCATACAAAGCTTTTCATTTTACTTTTAACAATCGTTTTCTAAAAAAGTGAAGCAGGTCAAGTGAATAAACATCTTTAAAATTGCATTTTCAAACCTTCTTTCGTATATGGCTAAGTGGTTAGGGCAGCGGACTCGCGGTCGTAGGATCGCGGTTTGGATTCCCAGACTGAACGTTGTGAGTGTTTATTGAGCGAAAACACCTAAAAGCTCCACGAGGCTCCGGCAGGGGGTGGTGATCCCTGCTGTACTCTTTCACCACTCTTTCTCTCACTCTTTCTTCTGTTGGCCTGCTCGCTTAGCCAGCGTGGTGGCGTCATTCGAAGGCTAAAACAATGCGAACGTATTGTGGCCAGCGATGTGTAGCAACATCGGATGTTCTGGTCAGTCACATGATCACGTGATATATTCTCTTTTCTCTTTTACTCTTTTACTTGTTTCAGTCATTTGACTGCGGCCATGCTGGAGCACCACCTTTTAGTACTTATTCTATCGGTCTCTTTTTGCCGAACCGCTAGGTGACGGGGACGTAAACACACCAGCATCGGTTGTCAAGCAATGCTAGGGGGACAAACACAGACACACAAACACACACACATATACATATATATACATATATACGACATACTTCTTTCAGTTTCCGTCTACCAAATCCACTCACAAGGCATTGGTCGGCCCGGGGCTATAGCAGAAGACACTTGCCCAAGATGCCACGCAGTGGGACTGAACCCGCAACCGTGTGGTTGGTTAGCAAGCTACTTACCACACAGCCAATATATATATATATATATATATTATATATATATATATTGATAGCAGTTTCGTCATTTGTTGAAGAATTCAGATCTGAAATTAAGGATATCTGCAAGGTTGTTAAGACTTTTGAATTTGACACGCATAATTTAGATTTTGTATCATTTCTGTACTGTGTGTACCTCTCGATGACCTTCATATAGAATATAGGGGCATGTTCTTTGAGATTCTAGACGTAATTGAAAAGTGTTGCAGCATTACCCTTTTCGATATTTCTGAAGAAAGGTATACGCTTGAAGTATCACTGTTGAAATTGATCTTCTATCGAATATGCAACACAAGAAATACCGCATCACAAAATACCAATTCAGGAACGTTACTAAGTGCAAGAAGTTGTTTCTAATATTATGGTAAATGTTCAGAACCCATATGTCACGATGTATTATCACTAACGTGCTGTGTGAATCATTCAGGATATACACCCACACATTACATACATATAATAGAAAGATAGTTGATAAAATGGCTACGAGTTAATAAGGATAAAGCAAATTCAAATACCTTGAGGAGGTCGCTGAAAAATGTCAGCTGTTTTAGGTTTTTGTTAAACAATGTCTAACATCTAACATTTCTTGTTCGCCATGAAATAAATCAAACTTTTATAATAGGTTATTAAATATGTGCTGATAAAGAAGAGGTGAATGTTGGGAGCAGACGCTCTATGTTGTGAAAATGAGTGATGCGACGTTTTTGATTTTACCAATATCGATTAATACTCTCATAACTTGGACGTGATGTCTTACACAAGCATCATCCGTTGTCTTGCTCTTACCGTTTAAGCTTCCTTTAGACTATTCGCCATATGCTAATTACAATAGTAGAGAATATTTGGGAATAAATAACTGCTTTTTAGATTCGTAATTTGGCACATAATGTTTCACTATAAAAGGTTAAAATTGTGTCTTTAAATTAATAATATTTCATTTTATAGTGTAATTTTCACAACATAACTTCCGAATCTTTAACAGAAAAAAAACCTGTTGAAAAGGAAATTAAGAATCATACGATATTTAAACAATGAATATTTATATTACTGTATGATCTTAGGAAAATAAAATATATAATGGCGATAATACTAAAGTTAATCACTCAATACATAAGGTAAAAATGTTTTTCAGATACCAAAAGCAACTAGTATTCTATGATTTCCCAGAATGTCCCAACCTAATGAAAATATGTAAACTGTTTTCTAAAACAAATATATTAGTCGTCTTATACTGCATTAAATGATTTATTACATATGATGAAAGACTTATAGGATTGTATCAACATCTAGACACCTCTGGTATCACTACATATATAGTTTGCTCAAAGCTCTTCCGATTCCGCCATCCAGAATAACAATAACAATGGAAGGAATAATCATGGTTCCACAATAAATTAGACCAGCAATTTTGAGAAAAGAAGTCAGTTAATTACATCGACCCCAGTGCTCAGCTGGTACTTATATTATCGACCCGGAAAAGATGAAAGGCAAAGTGGACCTCAGTAGAATTTGAACTCAGAAAGTAATGAGCCTGAAGAAATATCGATAAACATTTCGTCCCGTGCGTTAACGTTTCCGCCAGGTCGTCGCCATCAATGGTAATAATATAGTACTAATAATAATGGTTTCAAATTTTGGTTCAAGAGTAAGTGATACAGGAGCGCTACAAAAACTGGAATTGTTACAGAATCAAGTAAGAAAAAATCCTGCCTCACACACAATACGTTAGCAGGAGGGATTTGCCATTCATGTATCTGAGTGAGGTCTATCTGACGGTGTATCCATGTCCGTAAATGTTAAGCCCAACGGAAATTGTTTCCGCTTGAAATTCCGTGAGAGGCAGGTACTTCCAGATGTTCATTGCTTTTTTTTGAAAGTCCTCCTGTTGTAACAACTTGCTTCTTTCTCGCATATGTT
>NC_043003.1:31437753-31462753 GCF_006345805.1 Octopus sinensis
AAAGGTTAAGATATTTACTATCACAATTCTGTTTCCAGCTCTGGATTTTAGTGGATTACTGATTTTAAGGCGATTTTTTTCTGTGTTCAATTAATCTAGTCAGTTAAATTTCGTTCGCTTTTTAAGGTATAAAGAAATAATAAACAGAACACTGAAATAAAACGAAAATATAGCAGCTTTCTTGTTGCTCCGCTCAAATCAGAATTCACATGATAAAGAAAAATTTATCAAAGAGCAGAAAAGTTATAAATCATATAAAAACATATTGAAAGCAAAAATAAAAAAAGGACAAAAATTAAAATAATTTTCTATTCATAGAAAGATGCAACATCACACACGATGATCTTTTCACTAAAATAGTCACTGATGTAATTCCCCTAAGATGCATGATTGCAACAAGTGATGCGGCTATTTCGAATTCAAATTCAGTAAAAGTGATTCGGGATGTTAAATAATTTAATTATTTGTTGATGCGTGTCTCCAGATTCAGAAATCATTCATGCATATCACTTCAAACTATTCTTACATCATTGCATGATATAAAAAATCAAAGAAACTTTTCTTTTTATAAACAACTTTTTTTCTGTTATTATTAAAATAATTTTTTCTTTATAGACTTACTTTTGAAGTATGAAAGATATTTCTGAGACTGATACAAAAAGTAAACTTTTTTGTCAATCGAGTGCTGAATTAATGGACCACATATTCTATGGACGGATGTCTTGCGTGGTGCTTTCAGTGGCAATCAATAGAATTTGAACTCATGTCACTGAGAGGTAGGATAAAAACTAGTACTCCTTCATTTTTGTCACTCTACCGCCTTTCCGCCTTTGATTATTTCTAACATTGGCACAAGGCTATAAATGTTGGACAACACAGTGGATTAAAACGATACTAGTATATTAGTGGTAGATTTTCACCAACATGAAAAAATGAAAGAAATACATTCGGGATTTGAAATTTGAAATTAGAACATCAAGGATTGTGACTAAATATCTTGACGCTTATGGTATTCTATGGCCTTTATATGTTAAATGAAATTAATATCCTATATCTTAACCAAGTCACATGCACCAGGGATTGAATCGATTAATAAAAAAAGCATGGCAAAGATAAAAAAGTGGGTGAGGCTGACAAGGGAAGAGGTAGTAAAATTTCATGCTTGAATTACATAGAAAATTAATTTTAAGAAGAGACGACGAAGTATGCAAGAAAGAGAGTAAGGCAGGGGAGAGGAAGTAGTACGGTATACGGGAGGGTTAAGGAGCTTAAATATTCTTGCTCTATCGTTTATATCATTAATATATGAAGCTCGAAAAGGAACATTATCGAAATTTGTTTTGTCAAAAAAAAAAAAAAAATCATTTGGAAGAAAACTAAATTTGTTATCAGCAAAGACTTTCTATATGATAATACATAAATTCTCTCCGACGAGATTAAATTCAAAGCTTAGAACGATGAAAGTAGCCGCTGTGCAGTATTTAGTTCAAATTATTGCTATTCCTATTAACTCGATCCCTTTTAAATTATTGATTTTCATCCTTTGTCAATCCTACAGAATCTTGGTACTATATAGTGTATTCGAAAACTGTGGAGACGCAATGGCCCAGTGGTTCGGGCAGCGGACTCGCGGTCGTAGGATCGCGATTTCGATTGCCAGACCGGGCGTTGTGCGTGTTTATCGAGCGAAAACATCTAAAGCTCCACGAGCCTCCAGCAGGGGTGGTGGTGAACCCTGTTGTACTCTTTCACAACAACTTTCTCTCACTCTATCTTCCTGCTTCTGTTGTACCTGTATTTCAAAGGGCCAGCCTTGTCATACGCTGCGTTCTGCTGAATCTCCCCGAGAACTACGTTAAGGGTACACGTGTCTGTGGAGTGCTCAGCCACTTGCACGTTAATTTCACGAGCAGGCTGTTTCGTTGATCGGATCAACTGAAACCCTTGTCGTCGTAACCGACGGAGTGTCAACCATTCGAAAACTGTAATACTTGACTCGAACCAACTTGCACAACATTTACTTTACACGAGGCAACGTACACAATTTGCGAGAATTTATCTCCATGGACATCACATATATCAACTTCACCCGGCTTTAAGAGGCTGCATTTATCGTAGGTACACATCATCATGGTCTGGTCTTCAATATAAATCTATAAATTTACATCGTGGAGGCGCAATGGCCCAGTTGTTAGACAGCGGACTTGCGGTCGTAGGATCGCGGTTTCGATTCCCAGATCGGGCGTTGTGTTTATTGATTGAAAACACATAAAGACCACGAAGTCCGGCAGGGGGTGGGGATGGCGAACACTGCTGTACTATTTCACCACAACTTTCACTCTTTCTTCCTGTTGCTGTCGTGCCTGTATTTCAAAGGGCCAGCCTTATCACGATGATTCTCCTCGAGAACTACGTTAAGAGTAAATTTACACTTACCTCGTTACATTTAATAAACAACTTCTGAATGATTATAGGGAAAAGAAAGGTAAAGAAAGAAAAAGAAAAAAATTCGTTAAAGGTAAAGGCTTACATTTTAGCGACTTGTATATTGCCACATGTTAGTAGATTCCTTCTTTGGATGCGTGTGACATCCAAAGTAAGTGGGGACAGTGACTATTTGACCGGTAGTGATGGCCGAAGGAATTATACCTGGTGGGAATATCCGGTGTTGTTATAAGTAACGCGAAATTGTGTCTTCTAAGTTAGTCCCTGTAATTTCAAAGGAAGCCCTTATATAAAACTAAGGATGCTATTTAAATTTTGTACGATATAGTGTATACAAATGGGCTATGTAAACGAAAAGGAAAATGAGTTGAAGAGTACATAAAAATCATAAAAATCAATAGAAAATTATAACGTGTCATGTGGGTCGGTAGTCTAGTTATCAAGTGGATTTAATATATAGGATTAATACCCTAGTATATTACGTAGATTATAATATATAGTTCGGTTAATTGGTTTAAAATGTGAAGTGAAGTTAAGTTATGATGATAAAGGTAGGTAATAAGATGTTAAGCAGATGTGCAAATAACCTGTAATGTAGGGATTAGCTATATTTAAAGAATAAGTCGGGTTTAACGATATTTCGAGAATAAAAATTTATCTCCCTTAACCATCAAGTCACTAAAATATAGGCCTTTAGCTTTGACGAACTCTTTTCTCTTTCTTTTTTCTTTTTCTTTCTTTGCCTTTCTTTTCCCTCTCATCATTCTGGAGATGTTTTTTTAAATGTAACGAGGTAAAGGTAAATTTACTCCAAATTGATAAAAAGAAACAGCTGTAAATGTTCCAAATTCAATTAAATAATGACTTTTAAACACTAATGATCCACTTCTCATTGTTAATTATTGCTCAATTTCTTATCTTCTCTCTCGCCTCTCTCTCTCTCTCTCTCTCTCTCTCTCTCTCTCTATATATATATATATATATATATATATATATATATATATGCAGGAGTGGTCGTATGGTAAGAAGCTTGCTTTCCATTCACATGGTTCTAGGTTCAGTCCCACTGCATGCAACGTTGGGCAAGTACCTTCTACCATAGCTTAGGGCCAACCAAAGGCTTGTGGGTGGATTTGGTAGACAGAAACGGAAAGAAGTCCGTCGTATGTATTTATATAGGTATGTGTGTGTGTCTGCGTGTGTTTACATATGTATACATACAACTATATATTATAAAAACAGCACTGCATCACAAATCCTTTAGTTGGGTCTTTGCAAAATATAGTTGTGACACTTTTATAACGGAGAAATTGTAGAAGTTTCAAAGTGATATTTTCTCAGTTGTAGAAAAACCAGGCTAAATCGCGGCTACTGTATTATCGATTACTCGCGCCAATGCCCTGCCTTGGATTTTTATTGATACGATAAACTGGAATATTTACTTTTCCATCTTCAGTGAGGGGGGATTATGGCAAAATTGAACCCGGTAGTACAAACTGATGAAACACTCGTTAATTATATATTAATTATACATACAATTATACATAAGGCGGGCAAAATGCTTAGCGATGTTTCGTCCGTCAATATATTCAGAGTTCAAACTCCATTGGGGTCGGCTTTGCTTTTCATCCTTCGGGGTCGATAAAATAAGTACTAGTTGAGCACTGGAGTCGATGTGATTGAATCGGCCCATCACCCGAACTTGCTCGCCTTGTGCCAAAGTTTGACACCAATTACATATCAGTCTCACTTTAGGATGTGAAGTGCTAGTCGAGTTCGGGAACTGCAGCTGTATCAAGGGGCGTTACGCATTCGCCGAATAACAAACCGAATAGCGAAACCAAAAAAAAAAAGCCAAAGATAAAATTCAAATCAAGAAAATAAATATAAAATATATTTGTCAAATGGTTTGACAGTATCTACGTACCTCATTCGCAACTATACCGATTCTCAACACTGCATATATAAACGTCTTGGTCAGGAGCAAACTGTAGGGTTAGTAAAAATATAAGAACGGTAGATATTCAGATTTGTAGTTTGATGCTCTCTCACTCAGTATGTTGTATCGGAATCAGTTAGTAAAGCTCGAATTAAATACTTTCAAATCAGAAGAAACCGTAAGATAGAGACTTGCCATTTTTGTTCATCGAAGCTTTAACAAGATGGAAGAAAATTATACGAGTATAATCTCTTGACATTCACTTTTTTTCTGTGGGAAGTATTGAGCAGTGACAGTTACTAAAAATACTGAAATTGTTGGGAGAGAATCATGCAACTCAGTATGTCTGTAACTAAGTTAACTAGGCTAGAAATGAAGTGTCATTCACAGTTATGATGTAGATCATCTATCGGGATACAAGTCGCCGACACTATCAGCTGGTTTCTCTCTATTGTATTGCCGTTAACAATAAACGTTTTATAGGAGTGGTGAATCTGTCAGAAGCATCAAAAAATTTAGCACAAGTTGTATATTTCAATCATCTTAAACAAGAAAATTGATACATTGCATGATGTAATCCTAGATATGCTCATAAGAGGATTGGAATGCATATGTCACGGTTGGAATGCGTTTGATCATAAGTCGATTTGTCCTATCCTTGAAAGAATCCTTAAATCCATCGGTTTGGAGAAGTATTTTTATTTTATCGAATTCGGAAGAGTGGAAGGCAAAGTTGCCGTCGGCTAGATTTCAACTTACAATGCAGAAATCTGAACATTATGGATTCAGGTAACATGTATTTTACCTGACTCTCTAACGATTTTGCCAAGTTTCCGCCCTTTAATGTTTTCTAGGATAATGGTCAAAATTGCAGTCAGCTTCATTTATAATTTCCCAAATTAACAATGAAAGGAGATAATTCGAGCTAAAAGTTGCAAAAGCATTTTTCGTAATGGTAAGTTGCATTATCAAAAATAAATAAATAAATGAAAATAGAAAATAATGTTTTTGGTTTTGTTGCTTCTAAGTAGGTGATTTTTTGCACTATATAAGAGAAAACAAATTACATTATCCTGATTGGCCATTAACAGTCATGTGGAAACTATTATTGAATAGAATTCTGAGGTGTTTCTATTAACGTTATTTTCAATGTGATGTATTATATTAATTATTTTCTTTAATGAAATCATTGTCAAAATCGGTTTCCAAGAAGGTGATAAAATAGCTTTTGTCACGGAAGTAAGGAATACAGGAAGTTTAATGATATTATCTGAGTCTGAAATGGTAATATAAACTACAGAGTGATTTTATCTTAAATACATTATAGCAAGGAATAGTAACTAAAGAAAATAAAGTAATAATGAAACATACAATGTGTCTATATTTAAAACAGTATTATGTGATTTAAATGAGATCTGTCTGCTATTTCTAGCTCGTCGAGCGACCGCGTTCATGCTTCATCGTTTTCTACCTCGTAGATTTCTTTTTCTTTAGATCCGAGGAGAAATAGGAAGCAACTTCGGGTTTTCTATAGATCACTGTAATTGAATGAACTTATTTTGGGGATGATAAACACCGGAAGAGAAGTAAATTGAAAGTGATAGAGAAATAGTGAGGAGAAGTGCGATATCTAGATAGATAGAGGGACAAAGATAGAGAGGGAAAGAGAGAGGGAGGAATTTAAAAAAAGGGAGCAATTGAATTGTTGTCCCTGACAAAGTATGAATCTGAGATCTTATATTTACTAAATTTATAATCATAATCCAGATAACCAGAGTGCGAAAGAATATCAGGTGGGTGTAGGGTAGAGATAATTACAGCTGGATTTCTTAAAGGGGCAGAAACAGTTGTAATAATGCTAGAAGAAAGATAAGGGAGATGCAACGAGATATCTTGATGAGCTCCTAGTTGTAGAGTGAAGTTCTAACTGTTGACCCTTACCGTGAAACACTGATGTGGCTCTGTGATGAGTTGTGCTGTCATATCTCATAATTCTCTTGGTCTGTAGCTGCTCCATCTATGAGATAAAAAATTAGGAAATATCTGAGTATTTTGGTTTATTTGATCATATCCATCCTATGATATACACAATGTTCCCCGACGGTAAAATAATCTTCCAGGACCGTAATGCACTAATACACATGGCTAATGCTAATGTTATCCAAAGTCGGTACGAAGTACTCAAAAATAATTTTCACCACTTGGGTTAGACCTAAAATCACCAGATCGCAATATACGAGGGACGTTCAATAAGTAATGCCCCTGACCCACTTGTAGTTGGTTGATCTAGCTGAAATGTTGTATGTGCATTTAATTATATCTCTATAGATTAAGTGGTAAATTACAGCTCTGAACTAATTGTGGTTTCTGATTTACAGGTGTTTGAACTGAGTCAAGTGTCAAATGGAGCCGGCTGAGTGTCGAGCAGTGATCCGGTTTTTGTATTTGAAAGGACGCACACCACGGAAGACTTCTGATGAAATGAAAGTAACGTATGGTGATGATGCCCCATCATATGAACTTGTAAAACGCTGGCATCATGAATTCAAACATAGTCGGTCTCTATGGAAACAGCTCCCAGACTAGTCTCCCCCCTTCTGCCATTGATGAGGCATCTGTCCGTCAAGTTGAGGCTGCCATTTTGGAAGATCGACGCATAACTATCCGCCAAATAGCCCATGAGGTCAAGATTAGTACCGGGTCTGTGGAAACTATCATTCATGACCATTTGCATATGCAAAAGGTGTCTGCCAGATGGATTCCCAGGTTGCTTACACATTTTCAGAAGCAAGAACGCGTCGAGTGCTCGAAGATGAATTTGGAGATGTGCCAAGAAGATGAGTCAAAATTTTTCAAACGAATGATTACACAGGATGAAACCTGGGTCCATCACTATGATCCATAGACCAAAGCCCAGTCAATGTAGTGGAAGCACCGTGACTCACCTCCTCCAAAGAAGGCAAGGGTGCAGCCCTCCGCTGGCAAGGTCATGCTCAGTCTTCTGGGACCAGGACAGAGTGGTGATGACAGATTTCCTGGCAAAGGGTACCACAATTATAGGAGCCTATTATGCTTCACTTTTGAGGAAATTAAGAGAAGCTATCAAAATCAAGTGGCGGGGCAAGATCAGCAAAGGCATTCTCCTCCTGCAGGACAACGCTCTGGTCCACAACTCGCGTGTCGCCAGATCAGAAGCACAGGCGTGCGGCTATGAACTCCCCCCCTACTCTCCTGACCTTTCACCCTCTGATTTTCACCTCTTCCCAGCCATGAAGTTGTTTTTGAAAGGAAAGCGTTTCCCAGATGATGCAGCCTTGATTTCTGAAGTCACGTCGTGGTTGGAGGTCCAAGCTGAGGTCTTCTACAAAAACGGTCTCCAGAGCTGTATCAAACAATAGGAGAAATGCCTAACTCTGGGTGGTTTCTATGTAGAAAGAAACCACCCAAATTTCGTTGCTCTACTGCTATGGGAAATGGGTCAGGGGCATTACTTATTGAACGCGCCTCGTAATCGGACATTTATAAGGCATTTTTGCTGAAAAAGCTAAACTATCTTTTACTTGACTATTGCACCAAAATACCCCTGACAACCGTTCAGAACATGTTCGAAGTTATTCCTTGTTATATTAAAGCTGTGACTGATACCGAAGTTGGACTCCATATTATGTAATAAAACTTCCATTTAGTAATGTGTTACCATTATTTTATCGAACTCTATACGTTACTCATCAAAAATATAAGAATACAGTGTGTTAACTCAGTTTCCGAACAACTGTGATCGCGATTAAATCGTGCTTTATATATATATATATATATAATATATATATATATATATATATATATATATATAGATATGGATATGGATATAGATATAGATATAGACATATATAAAGCACGATTTCTTCGTGATTAGAGGCGTTCGTAAACCGCGGTACTACCGTATTAAATTAATATGAGAAAAACAGGTGATAAAGTACGATTTATTCATGATCAGAGTTGTTCGAAAACCGAGGTTCTACTGTCCTTGATTTGCAATAACTTAGAGATCGATTGATTTAACTCTGTATCTAGCAGTGTGTTCTGTCAATGGCTGAGACCATCTCGTACATACTTATCACTTTGTTGACCAGTGGAAGGAAATAATAGGTATGTCAAATTTCCCCCATAAATATAGCTACGTGTTATTCCAATCACCTAATAACATAAACGAACACAGAACTATAGGCATCAATACCACTTAATGTGTCAAGGCATATGTAAAGAAAAATGCATAAGTTTTAATTATGTAAGCAAAATACGGTGACCTGTACCACATGCTCAGCCAAAGATGGCCTCAATGCCTGGGGAATAAAAATGTGTATTCTCGATAAAAGAAACTCGTGAATACTTGTGACATTTATTGTTTTTTCAAGTCAATTTATTCCTGTCGATTCAAATTTGGTAAGCGTTGTGTTAGCATTGGTCAAAATCGAAAAGAATTTCGAACGCTTTTATAATTTAGTCTAATTTGTGGACTTTCACCTATATTTCAATTTATTGAAATTTATTAGTGAGCTATACAAGGACCTATATACGGAAACGCATATAAAACATTTTGTGTTAAGCGCGTTGGTCTTGTGCACAACATAGCATTGATGATGTAATGCATACGACAATCAATACGATATTCTCATCAACGTCATAAGCTGTGGGTGGTTTCTTTCGCTAGACAATATTAATGTAAACTAAGTGAAATGCTTCAAACAAGGAATGAAAATCAGTTTACAAAATCTCTAGCGATGTTAGATTACCTTTGCTTAATATCTGAGCGAGCAGAAAAAAAAAGAATGATCGCAATTGTTAATTAAATAGCAACAGTTCATTACGTATTTCCTATTTTGTTCTCAGTGTTTAGAATTTTATTGCTCTCAATAAAAATTATGTTTGCAAAGGTTTTCAATTAGACCAGCATTTGTAGCTTTGTAGCTTTCAATAAAATGAATAAAATTGTGTTATGTGTCCTGGAAATTCTTTGAAAATGGATTTTAACTGAAATGTTCAACTGGAAATTGTAGCTTTTCCTCCTTAATCTTTTGGTTTTGAATTTTAGTATAGAAAAATTACTTTGTGAACTGATCCCTGCTGAGAATTTAACAATGCTGGTGAGTGATAAAATAGTCAGCTAAGGGGTATAGTGAAATATTTTAATAAAACGCTGTTGCATAGGTCTAAGTATTTAAGGAGTATAATTTCCTGTAAGCCGTATTGCCTCATGGCCCCAGCAGAAAAGGCGGTACCCTGGAGGATGGATAGTCTTGTAGTTAGCTTATATATTCGAAGAAATTGTTCAGAAGTATCCATCTATCCATCAATACGTCCATCGATCGATCGATCGATCGATCGATCCATCCATCCATCTATCTCTTTCTTTCTTTCTTTCTTTCTTTCTTTCTTTCTTTCTTTCTTTCTTTCTTTCTTTCTTTCTCTCTCTCTCTCTATCTATATATATATCTACCTATCTATCTATAAACGTATATATAATGTCTGTATTTGTGTTTGTATGTGTATGTGCAGACCACACAGCAGATCAAGTATTTCTTGCTTTCTAGTAGTTCTTGATTTCTAGTATTTCTTGCCTTCTAGTATTTCTTGCTTTCTAGTATTTCTTCAGAGATGGAAATTAACTTACAAAAATATTGAACAATATTTACATTAATGACCTAAGAGAAAACAATAATTGAGGAAAAGAAAAAAGTCAAAGTGAAATAAAATCTGGCTTGGAGAAGTAATATGAAACATATATGTCTAACGGATTTTCTAATTAACCATTACATGAAAAGCCTTGAACGGATATTTATATAGAGGATAAAATAATAGAAACATCTGGTTATAGAACAATGGAAAGGATGACAGAATGTAAGGAAGTGAGAAGGAAAGAAAGACTGCGAGAAAGAAAGAAAAGGGGAGGCATTTCACATGGTTTACTTGCGTCTTAAACTATTTAAATTAAATGCTAAATTTTTCTAGGATTTATTACAATTTATTACTGTCTGTCTGATTGTCTGTCTGATTGTCTGTCTGTCTCTCTATCATATATTTGAGAAAATTCTGTGTATTTCAATGTTATTTCGCCATCTCTGTCTTTGCATATAGTTCCTATCGATTGCTTCTAAGTCGACAGCAAAGGCTTCAATCTCCGTGTTTTAATTTTCTGCTTCTCCTTGTCTCTCATTGAAAGTTTTGCTGCTTCCAGACTCGTCCATCTTCCTTTCTCTATCTTCCAAAATTCGACTCTTTTTTTATCTCTTTGTGTTTTGTTCAACCATATCTCCGTTCCTCTTATTCAATCGACACTTCATCTCTTTGTTTTCGTTTATCTTTTAGTGACTTGGCGCTATTAATTTCTCTTCCTATTTTCTCTTCCCTCAATCTAATTTTTCAAACTTCTCTTACTGCCAACATCCTTCTATTATTATCATCTCTTACTTACCCTCGTCAATCTCTCCTACTTTTTTCCACTTCTCCGTCATTCTGTTTTTAATTCATTTTAATTAATTTAAGCGCGAAATAAAATTTTTGTGGATGAGAGTTAAAATTACAGCCACTAACAAATATAATTTTCCATTTTATTACCGATTCCTGCATGAATTAAAATGAAATAAAAGTTAAACAGAAATTCATGAAATACGACTTTAAATATAAAATGTAATTGCTAGGTAAAAAGGTGAAAATAAAAGCTGGAGTATAAGCGTTAAGAATCGAATTAAACTGCAATAAACAGTGACGAAAATTCTCACCAATGCCATACTATTCTCTGAGGCAACGGACGCAAGAGTCGTAAAGTGTAGTCACCCTAATTGCGGAAAATGTCCCAATCTGTTGGAAGGATCGGGATTCCATATCAGGCAAGGAAACATATTCATGATCACCTGCACCTTCCAAAACCTCATCTACGTAATTAGATGCTTGAGCTGACATTGAAATTTTAGTGGATCAACAGACAAAAAATTTCCTCCCCATAATGTCGTCAAATATACCTCAGTAAACACATTGACGAATATGCAGAACGATTACAACCACAATGCGAAATTTTCCCATTTTATCAACTTGCCTCTGGACCTCACGTCTGAATAAAGAAGTCTCATTTATCCAAAAATATAAACCAGAATGAAATATGAAACTTTATTAAAAATAAAGGACTTACCCCATCGAATGGAAGATGTAAGCCAGAATAAAGCAGAGAATATACAAAACAAAAAAATAACTACAGATTTACTTCTCTTGTACTACTGCAAAATAAATGAGTGAAAAATTATGTTCCTAGCAATGTTTTCCCTAGCAATTTTACCTCTTTCAATTCTCACTTTGATGAACAATACGAAACCGGCCCTTACTTGAATTATCTTGGAAGTACAAAACCTTATTTTGTACAAAATTGTATAATCTCTTTATTATAATGGCTGTAATATACTCTTAAATCCTGTAAAACAGATCTGTGTTTTTTCATCTTATCTTTCTCTCTATTTATATCCACTACGTGTGTTTCCCCACTGAAATATTTCTACCTTATATATATATATATATATATATATATATCGTTCTGCTTTCATAATGATAGATAAATTATTTATCGAAACTGCCTTTCTCGGAAATAGGAAAGACTGAGACGATGTCTTAATATTTGTCAGTGCAATGATAGAAGCACTCGCAATATCTTCTTCAATCAATTACGCCAATCCCACCACTCCCACTGACCGTCACCACCACAACTACTACCACCATCCCCCCACGCAATAATATGAATGGACTATATGACGTAAGTTCCAGCTTCCATTGAGCTAAACCACTTTAAACCACCAGCTGCTGGCAAGGCAATATAATCCGTACAACATGTAATTTCTGATTATAAATCCTGCAAGTCATTCAGACAATTTATTCAAATTCACAGCTGGCTACAATTATCTTGTATTGTTAGAACATAATTCCTAAATATATATCCCGATGTCAGTGAGTTAATCCACTTAAATCTTCAATAGGAGACAGTCCAAGTAATGGCTATAACATATAATTATTCTAACTGTTCAGATGTCACCGTGTTAAGCATATTAAATACAGAAATCCTGTGACTATATTCAAGAAAAAAACAAACAAGCATCCAGGTATGTTAGCTGACCATGAACTGAGAAAAATATCTTAGTATCCGGAAAAAAAGAATCTTTTTTGGAAAATCCGATTATGTAACAATTATTATATTGAAATATTCTGCTCTAAACAGTACTAGTTGATAGAGGATTTTAGTGTCATATGCCATGGGATCGCTGGAACCACTTAAAACTTTAACTTTGTGTTAGTGTAGCAGAAGAAACGAGGTAATTTCTGCTAAACATTGCCAGCCAGCGAAACACATGTCAATTATACAAAATCCACGAAGGCGGTACTGGCAGAATCGTTAGAATGTCGGACAAAAAGCTTAGTGGAATTTCTTCCAACTCGTTATATTATGAATTCAAATTCCGAAAAGTTTGACTTTGCATTTTATCCTTTCAGGGTCGATAAAATAAGTGCTAGTTGAGGCACAGGGGTCGATGTAATCGACTACACCCATCCCCTAAGATTTCAGACCTATTGCTATTAGTACAATTCATTATTTACGTTGAAAATTCAAGTCAAACAATGAGTCCTTATGTAATAGCTTGATCTGCTAGAAATAATAACCACATCTCTTCAAATGACTCCCTCAGTTTAAAATTAAGGTGGACAAAGTAAATAAGGAAGCCATAGATTCATTATCTGCGGATAGATGGAATGAAAATAGCTGGAACAATTTTGAAAATATGTCTACTTGGCAGCTCATCCGGAAGAAAACAATATTATAACATGATCCGCAATTATACGACTAAATATCTGAGATGACTTAAAGTTATGTAGAAACCTTTTGTACCGTTAATTGCATTTTCTGCTCTTTTGTTTCTAAATTGTAATATTGCCAGCTGCCCTCTAATTGTTTCTACTAATTGTCACATGCCTCATATAACGTGGTATGAGCTTACCAGGTCTGTAACCTTGATGGTTCGGAAACCAAAGCTGTGTTTTTGTATGCCGCTTGTCATAAATATATATTGTTCAGGCCGAAATTGTACTCCCGAATCTACGAAATAGCGATCTATTATTGGAAGGATATCTATATGAAATGGTGGTTTAATAATGCCGCTCAGGTGGAAAAAATGTACGTAACTGTAGCAAATTCAGTAGCTGATGAGGAATATAATTCAAACATACCAGTGAAAAAAATGATATTATGTTCCACTAAAAGAATCCAAGATTAATAGCATTACAAATTTACCTGCATATTATCACGATGACTAGACCAAAGCAGGTCATGAATCATTGTCAGTTAACGGCACAATGTGATTGGTAGTTCTGAATTGTAGGTCCTTCTGCTGCTACTCCGAGTATACAATCGATACCAATGTCTTCTTTATAACTCCTCTATATAACCCAATCGATACCAATGTCTTCTTTATAACTCCTCTATATAACCCAATCGATTTTAGATTTCTATGGCAATCAGTTGAATACAATGAATAACTGAAAGAAATACAATATACAATATAGCTTAATTGCGAAAAGTCTTTTTTTTTTTTTCCAGACTTTGAAAGCAGGGTGCGAAATGTTAAATGAAAGTAAATTTTAGTAAGAACATATCTCAAGATTGAAGTTGTTAATAACCAGAATTTATAACTTCTATTTTCTCTACATCAAATTACTGATCTATTAAGATATTGTTCATGCGACTAGTGAGAGATATTCTCTAAGAAAGATGATTGCTATTACCGTTTTTATTTTCGATGCCTGATAATGTGACACTCCCAAACCAAGTAACACACCCAATGGGATATATTCTGGCTTATAAAGATTCGTGAAAAAATAAATTCTACAACAATAATCAGGTTTCTAGGAGCTCAGCAATTTCAATTTTTTATAAGGCCAGTGATGTTTTGCATTGTGACACCCAAGAATTATATAATATTACCGTCATTCATAGCAATGAATCATACCTCTTTACTCTGTTCTTTGCCATTTATGGTAACAATCAACGCTAGGAGATGGCGAGACTCGGAAACCAGGTATTTACGTCTACGGTCTTAATTGATAAGTCTTTTCTTTAATGTTTTATATAGTTTAAAATGTCACTTAGATTTAAATCCAAATCACTCTGTTATTATCAACATGATTTCAGAACACATCGAAATTACTGTTTTTCTTGTCTTTTTCTTTACAGTTCGCACACTAAGCATAACAGTGAGTTGTATCTATAAACAAAAATGTTACCGAATTACAGATATGTGCTTTGGTTTATGGAGGAACACTATGTAAGTTCTTGAGGTAAGCCAAACGTACAAACCAATTACTTAGCTAGGAATATTGAGAACGATGCTGGGGTGAAAGGTACACCTGAACTGAAAGATGACTATTATTTCCTTTGGATTTTGAGTTCAAACCCCGTCATAATAAATGCTTTGCTATTTATATCCATTGGAATACGATTTAAAATAAAGAACAGAAAAAATAAAATAAAACAAATACAGCCACCATGTACCGAAGTTGATTAAACAGGCTGTATCATTTCCTTACAAAATTATGGCGGCACTGTGTCAATATAAGAAATCTCCATAGCAATCTAGAATATAAATTCAGAGGAAATTAGATAAAACCAAGAAGTGTTTTACAGATTAAAGAAAAATAAAAAAAAGAACTATAAATTATAGGAGAAATCTACAAAATATGTATCAAAGTTTATATATAAGCAACTGATATATTTCTTTATTAATTCTGCTGTTTTTTTATATTTTAGATAGACTTTTTCCCCAGAAGTAATTCAGAATAAAATATGAAGAAAAACTTGTATGGTTTCCCATATAAGATATTCAAATTGATTTTCCTTTCTCGAAATTTAAATACTCCATTCTTTATATTGCCAAATACGTATATTTAATTTCTCTCTCTCAACCCCCCCCCCCCATTCGTAGTACTTCTCTTTTATTCATCTCTTTTATACACTCACTCTCTGTCTTTTTTTTACTAAAACATTAATTCACTATTCATTTCACTCTCTGTCTCTCTCTCTCGCTCTTTCTAGCTAGCTAATGGAATAGTGAAATAATATTGACAAATACAGTTGCACTACGGACAAACGTCTTCGTAGCATTTATTTACGTCCCTCTACAGTCTAAGTTCAAATCCTGAGGAGGTTGGATTGCGACGGCACTGTGTCAATATCTGTTACTTATTTTATCGATCCTACTGGTATCAGAAATCTAAGTAATAGCTGAGACTTGTGATCGATGTAATCGACGACAACCCTCACTAAAATATTGTAAGCTTGAAGTCAGTATATGTTTGTCTCTGCAGGATAAAAACAATCACATTGGCAAGTATAAATTGGAATGTATTTCCTGTTTTGAGTTGAAGGTATATTAATCCAGTAAAGCTTTGCTGAAGGCAAAAGTGTGACACTTTCTTACTGTTTTCTTCAATCTAATTCCATTACAGCGATAGATAGAAAGATAGATAGATAAAAAAATGTATTCTATAATATTAAAACTTGATATCACGATCATTAAAAACGTTCAAAAATTTTAGGTACTTTTAAATAAAGCAAAAATCTGTACACACTAGAGGAGGACGTATACACCTAACACGTTATCAACTGCATAGTACAAAGGTACATGACGTTTAACACAAATGTACATTATTTATATTTGACGGATATTTGTCCTCTTCTTGATTGTTGTTAACACAACGTTTCGGCTGATATACACTCCAGCCTTCATCAGATGTCTTGGGGAAATTTCGAACCTGGGTTCTCATTCCTAAGGTATTTTTCAATATTATTATTATTATTATTATTATTATTATTATTATTATTATTATTATTATTATTATTATCATTATTGTTGTTGTTGTTGTTGTTTTTGTTGTTGTTGTTGTTCTAGAACTGTATTATTTAATACAAATACCTACAATAACATTAACCACGAAATTAATGACCGTGATAAGTAAAGAAGATAACAGAAGTAAAGTGTTTGTAAATCTTTAAGAATACTCGGAAATCTTCGGCAGAAGCTCAAATGGATGTTTAAAAATCCTTGTAAATGTGGACCACATTTGTTAGCAAATAAATTCTACATGACATTAATGTAAAAACCATTGGATTAAGACAAGGGAATTACTAACATTAAATCGATGTTGTCAAATTTTATCCATCATTTCCAGGTACCAACATCACCAGTGGTTCAGGATTTCAAATGATATATTGTGATTATAGCCATTGTGGTGTCAATGTAACCATTCACACTAAGAAGCCAGTGGCTTTTAAGTAGGGTTCCCCATAATTGAAAGACGGTAATGATGGTGGCACGGACTATTATGATGAAGCAGACGTTCTCGATCTTGTTGAATTAAACTGAATTAACTTAAATCTAGATTTGACAACTTGAATGGATGTGACACGCCTGTAATTTCAACTAGCCTTAATGGACACAAGAAAGATAAAATACAGAAAGTTCTAATTAGCGATTTGGAGTAATAATGACTACATATAACAGAACGGTAGCTGATTTCCTACTTGTCACCTTACATACCTCATAATTCTGACTCTTCAAATGAAACAGTTAATTCAGCAACGAGGACTTAAATTTCGAGCGTTGCTTCGTTTGGTCGTTATTGTAATATTGTGAAATGCGAGGACATCATTGCAATTCACCTACTCCTTGGAGTTTTGAACGTGACATATAATTCTGCGTTTTGTTTTTTTCTTTGTTTACGATTCTTAATTAACATTTCACACATGAATCATGGAAAATCAACTAGATGCACATTGGAGTCGTTTCTCTTCGCATTGCTAACGCTGCTATATTTTTTAGCGCATTGCGAATAATTTTCAGGACTTTGTTATGCTATCTTGAGAATTTTTCGAAGGATCACTTGCATCACGTTAGAATATGCACCAACGTTGTGTAGCCCGCATATCGGAAGTTGTAAGGATAGTAGTGATTCCAATCACTCTGTTTTAGATTGGCTCTTGCTGGAAGTGCATTGTACCCTACTCTATGAAGAAAGGCGACCTAGCTGTCTATTTCCTGTACAGTATACAATATGATTATATCTTTGCTCAAATTTTTTTCCATGCTCAATGCGGAGTTCTACCTTCCGAAATAGTAATTTTGCTGCAATGTATACTTGAATCTGCCGCTTTACCTCTTCGGGTAGGATACCAAGTCTAATTTTACTATTTTGACCTGATTACCATTAGTTCCATTTGCATATCAATCAACATCGAGTGATTATCCTTTCAATTCCAGTTCAAACTCTGCACGCTCCTTCATGTAAACCCTATTAAAATAGTCTTGTGATGAATGGTCCCCACAGTATCATGTGAAGGCGAGATTACACATTAAAATCTACTATTCCTACCAACAACTATAAGATCCATTGACCGTACGTAACCAGCAATAATAATATAATAAAATTTAGACTAGTTAAAATATGTTTTTGAGATATTTCAACTCCTAATATACAAATTCACTGCATTTAATGTGGAGAAAATATCTTTCTTACGATAAAATGTTGTGAAAACACCCGGTTTGTTCAGTGTCGCAATCTATAAGGAATTCCAAACATCGATGTTTCGAGTTTTTTGATTCTTGTCAATAGAAAGTACCCAAGAGCAGCAACCCTGAACAAGCTTATAAAGCAATAGCTTTATGTAAAATTCAGTCAGCAACGTTGACTGATTTGCGCTGTTTAGTAGCAATTTATTAGTAATTTCCCTATATTTAACAACTATAATCTATATTCCACCGGTAACAACAGTCGTTCAATATAAATATTTCCCTCTTTCCCATCAAAAGTAACCTGGCCATTTCTATGCATTTGTAGCTTATAGATCGTAACTAATTAGAACGAAGCAAAGCAGCGTTCCTCCTCTGGTTATCAATAAAAATCCTGATTTCGACAACACAGCAGTTCAACATGTTTTAATTACAAAGGGCAGTTTGAGCATTCAATAATCCAGAAGGGTTTAATGGTTAGTTAATAGCTCGACGTTTTGCTGTGATATGTTTCGGACAACAAAAAAGAAGCATGGGTGCACAAGATTAAGGCATTCAAGCGTAGAGTTACATCACATCATTCGTTTTTCCCTGGCAAGGTTTAAGTTGTTTTTGTTGCTTATCCACAGGTCAGCCTTATGATTTAAAACAGATTTGCTTGTTAAATATTGCAGCTCGAGTAATCACGAAGGCGATTCTTCGTTGAACTGAGCAGAAACATGAGGCGCATTGGTTATTGGAGAGTGGAATGATCTCGATGAACTTGGTTAGATTTAATAAAACGTAGTTTTAAAGAGCAAGGAGGAGAAAGAATGGACGTTGGGAAATATAAATCACCTACCTTCCTCCTCCACACTTACTACATGGGTGTGCCGTTCATATAGTATTTCACTGCCAGGATCAGAAAATGTTTCGCTGCGAAGCATTTCTTCAAAGCGCTTCAATTAATCTAATACTAAAGTAAGCTTTAATTAGGTGGGAAGCTGTTCATTTTACTACAATAGACATCATAAAAATTCAAAAGTGCAATCAAATTGCCTGAATGCAGTTGCAGATGCATCACTTTCTGTAATTTCAACGACAAATTCCTCACAAAAAACGCTGGTGTTTGCAGAGGGTATATAAGGAGGATGAAAAGCGAAATATATACAGCGCACATGTCTTTTTAATTTATAAGTAGATTTAGTTCCACATCATTATTTCAGTACGTCAAGGAACTGAACAATAATAGACTTGGAGATAAAGCATCATGGAAACAACAACCCTATAATCAAACTGTTCAAAACGATGCATCATAGGTCTGTCATCATAGGTCTGGCCGGTCATCCTGATCCACAAAATCTTCAAGTTTTTAAATTGCGAGATAATGATTATGAACAAATAACTATTAACAAATTCTGTTACTGGATGCATAACCACTCACACCAACTAATCCCAATTATCTTGCAATACTAATATAATAATAATTTTGTGTTGCGCTCTATTATATATTTAACTACTATTAAATGTTGCACTGTACAGACGTTTCTCTCATGCAACAAGACCAACATTTGATGTGACTATATCTCGAAAGATATAGTCAGATATTAACCTTCCAATTCTCTTCATAGACTTGGTTAGGTCTGAGCATTGCAAAAGGGAATAACATATGATGTTGTCCATGTTTCGTTGCCCCATATATTCCAGTGAATTCCTACATTTATATTTTTTAAATCTTGAAACCGCTCAGATAACTAGAAACTGAGTGAAGCATCCATTTTGAAAATTACTCATACATAAGAACATACACACACACACGTAAATATATACAAATGCATACATGTATGTATATATATATGTATGTATGTGCAAGACCCTGCCTCAGTAAAGCTGGACTCAAGAGTCATCTTCGTAGTCATAAAACGAGACAGATGAGTGACAACCTGGCCACTGGTGGTGGTGTAACACACCATACTAATCATATATGTCGGACATGTGGAAGAGAGTGTAATTCGGTAGGAGGACTTAAACGACATGCAAAGGTATTACCGGCTATTACCGGTAAAGGTTTTAGTTGCCAATTCTGTACAAGACATTGTAGATCTTTAGCTGGGCTAAAAAGTCACATTCGATCACAGTACCAGTAACAGTTAAGCTTCGTGCAATGGCCATACTCGATAACGAGAGGGCATCCATAAAAAAATGTGTATATATATATATATATATATATATATATATATATGTATGTATATGTATGTATGTATGTATGTATGTATGTATGTATGTATGTATGTATGTATGTATGTATGTATGTGTGTGTGTGTGTGTATGTATGTATGTATGTATGTATGTATGTACGTATGTACATATATATATATATATAATATATATATATATATATATAATATATATATATATAATATATGGCAAATGAAAGTCGGAAGACGGAATATATGAGAATTTTTATTATTAATCACGACAATTATTATTATCACGGCAATTGTTTCGGCACATCTAGTATCGATCCCTCACGATTGGGACACTTAACTGGTTCAGAAGCATCCGGTGGTGCTGATGTATCTCATCGGGTGATAAACAGATACGACTCGTTAAAATAAGAGTTCCGCAATGTATCTTCTCATTTCATAGAATGAAAAGCAGCAAAACGAAGGAAAAGCGAGGGAAGTGTTAAAAATAAACGTTAACAGATATGGATGTATAAACGCCCACGCGCTAGTTGCATGTCGGGTGCACACTCGCTCATACAAGCATCCGCGAGAATGAAATGTAAGCATATGCACACGTGTGGTCTGGTGCACTCACGATCACAAAGCGAGTTAAAAAATGCTACTTGGTGTCTCTAAGAATGGAGAGGTGAAAGTGAAACTTAATTCATTCATACATTAAAGTAAATTATAGAAATAGCTACTCAAATTTGTGTTGCAGGATTCCTGATGTGAAGTCGTGTGTTAAAACAGAAATTGTCGTGTTTCGGGACGGTTTTGTTTTGCCAAATAAACACACGCACTATATATTCGTTGTTCACTCGTTTATTACTGTTCTTATTCTAAATTATGTCCATTGTCCAGAAGTCTTTAGTCACAGAGTGTATTTTCTTGCACTGTTTATTCCAAGAACAGGAAGTGTATACATACAAAATTTCAAAGGAAATGAAATTAAAAGAGTAACTCTTAGTGGTCAATAGCATAAATGTAGGTGCAAAAGAAATAAAGGTTAATTCTAAATACCATAAAAGTAGATTATTTATTTATTGAAACTATTTTCGCCTCGAGAGAAATTTGCTGCAATTCTGACCGGCTCTGAATACGAAGAGGATACAGTTTAAAGGAATCAAAAACATTCCGGACTTAGTACACCACTGAGGAAAAAACAGTTTGGTCGTTTTCAGGAGACAAGAGAACAGGCGTAAACACGTATTTCTGCGTCAATAGGTATCATCAGCAAAGCAGTTGTCTTTCCTTGACTCAAACCAGGTATGTATATATGTATGTATATATTTATGTGTGTGTATCTATGTATAAATGAATTGACATTATCCCTTATCAGTACGTGGTAAATAAAATACGCACAATCAAATTATTTTATCGATTTAACCGATTGTAGCGTCTATGACATATTTGAGGTTCCTTGTAATTTTGTTTTAAATGAAATTATCATTATCATTTTTGTGATCATTACATCTATGCCGCCGCTACTTCTGCTATTGAAGTGAATTGTCTGTTACTAGCAATAGAGTGGGGGAGTGAGAGAAGGACCATCGTACGACGGTAAAGAAGAAGCAGTAGTAGAAAATACAAACATAGGTAGTAGTAGTAGTAGTAGTAGTAGTAGTAGTAGTAGTAGTAGTAGTATCAGTATTAGTATTAATAATAGAATTAATAGTAACGTTCGTTTTAATAGCAGTGCAGTAGCCATAGGCTGTAGTGGTGGTAGTAGTGATTTCAGTTGCACTGACGATGGTTGTAGTAGTAATAGTAATAGTATTAGTACCAACAACAGCATCAGCAGCAGCAGTAGTAGTAGTAGTAGTAGTAGTAGTATTAGTAGTAGTAGTGACTACTCCAGCTGCAGCGTTAAGTCTGTCATTGGTAGCTGTAGTGATGGTAGTAGTAGTAGTAGTAACAGCAGCAGTTATGAAGGCTGTAGTTGTGTTTGCATTAATAGCAGTTGTAGTAGCACTACTAGTAGCTGTGGTAACTATTAGTGGTAACAAAAGAAGAAATGGAAGTGCAAAAAGGAAAAATGAGAAGTTTATGTAGTTTTAGTCCCATATCAGCCATGATCTAACAGAACTATAGTCAAAGGCAGTCTTACTCTAGCCTTCCTATCTCTACAGATAAAGTGTATTTCAGATTACATTATATTTTACAGAAAGATGACAGTGTGTAATTTGAGAGAGAGAGAGAGAGAGAGAGAGAGAGAGAGAGAGAGAGAGAGAGAGAGAGAGAGAGAAAGAGAGAGAGAGAGAAAGAAAGAAAGAAAGACAGAAAGATAGGTAGATATAGAGAAAGAAAGATAGGTAGATAGATAGATAGAGAGAGAGAGAGAGAGAAAGAGATAAATAAGGAGATAAATAGATAGATAGAGAGACAGAGAGTGAGAGACAGGGAAAGAGAGTGTGTTAGACATTTGGCTGCTATTTCACGTTAGTTGAAGGCAACGTAGGTTATCCCTCATAAGTTGGAGCAAGGGGGAAAAGGCGGAGGAGGAAGAGTAGGAGGAGGAGGAGGAGGATAGAATTAGAAGACCAAGAAAACGATAAATGGAAGAATAGGAAACAGAAGAGGAGGATAAATGAAGGAGGGAGGAAAAAGAAAGCGAAAAAGAACAAGAAAGGCAAAGGAAAGGAAAAAGGAAAGAAAACGAGTAACAATGGCGGAAGAGAGAAAAATGAAGAAAGAGAAGGAGAAGAAAAGAAGTAAAGAACACACAGTCGAAAATGCATAAGAAAAAACATAAGTAGAAGAGGAAGTTGGAGGAGAGAACCAAGATAAAGAACTAGGTATAGTGGTTGGTTATGATGTAGTTAGAGAACCAATCGCCATGGCAACAGTCTGCAATGATGGGTGTGCAGCAGTATTGACAAGCTGCACTCTGATTCTGCATATCTTACTGCAAGTTGTTAGATTCGGATTTCACAGTAAAACATTCTCATTGTGGAAGTATACTCTAATGGTTGTGTTGGTTGTGTTGGTAATGCTGTAGGTGAAAATGTTGGTAAAGGAGGTGTTGGTGCTGGTGTTATTGGAAGTGATGATGGTTGTAGAGTTGGTAATAATTCGTGGTTATAGTCTTGGTTATAGTGGTGGTGGTGGTGGTATTGTTTGTGGTGATGGTGTTCTTGGTGGTACTGACTGTGGTAGTATTTCTGGCACCCGTGTTAGTTGAAGAGGTGCTGATATTTTTGCTGGTGTTGATAATGGTGAAGGTGACTGCGGTGGCGGTGATAGTCTTCGTGTTTTTGATAGTGCTGGTGATAATGATAAGAATGGAAGCAGCGATATTATTTATGATGATAAAGAAAGCCGTGAATGTGACGTCGAAGAGTTGTCGCATTCATGTTATGTAGTTGTAATGGTTTCAGAAAGGTGAGAGTAGTGGTGGTTGTGATATGCTGGGGATGATAATGATTTTTTTTTTACGATAATGTAGTAAGAGTTATAACATATTGGTATTGATGGATATGTTGTTAGTGTTCTTAGTGGCGGAAATGGTTGCGAGTTGCGGTAATAGTCAAACAATGTACACGGTTCAGGTTTTGATGGTGTGAAATAATTTAAACACTTAATTTTTTTAAAGTAAATAGAAGAGCATAAACATTTCTGCACAGGAATATGAGCATAAACATTCCTGCACATGAATATCCTAACATAGTATAAAAGAAAAACCGCGTCCGTTTATACAAATCATATATGTAAATGCTTACTTGTAAATACGTATGAGATAGCAAACGCCCACTTCACATAGATATAAACTATCAGTAGTAAAATCTGTACTTTAGAAGCTTCTCTCGAAAAGGAGAAGATAAAAAAATCATCAGATTAAAACAATGAAGAACAGATATTGTAACAAACTGGTAAACCAAGGAATGGAGAAATACACTTGTATTGACACACCTCCATAAATACATCAGGCGCTGCACCTTTTGAAAATATACAAATTTCAACATCAAGTGTATTATATGTATTAGACGTAAATGAACTACAAAAGAGACAGGTTTATGAAAATAAACTTTATATATCGTATATCTCAACATACCAGTTGAAATTTTCAGACCAAAATTTTCCGAGAACAATTGTATCGACTTATGTGCCAAAACGAGTTTGAAGGACCAAAGTTTCTATGTGAATTGTTGCATGATTTGCAAAGACAGTGTTGATGTTTGAATGTTTATACTACGTTTGCAATGCGTAATTATAGTAAAGAAAATAATCATATTACACAAAGCAAAAACTTAATAATACACTGATTACAAAATCACTAAAATTTCAAAATGTACCGGCAACAGGCCGCAAACATGTGAATACAGTAAATATCCTAACTGACTAATAATATTTAATTTGGATTACAAACGTAAATATTGTAAACATCAGTACTCTAACTGTTTTAGTGGACGTATTCTACCTCTGACCCACAATGCACTTAAAGCAAGAAGTAAATGCAACACTCTGCACCATAAGACACTAAACATAATTGCAAAGGTGTAACATTAGCGGACAGCCATTTCTTTGCTAAAGAATTAACCCTATTCCAAATAATTGAATTGCATATTTTTGCTGTTTCATTTATAAAATATTTGCAAACGGCGCTTAAATAGACTCATTTGTCCCCACAAACTCCACTTCTTAATTTACATTTCCATTCAGTAATTTCGTAACATACCTAATTTTACTAATAATCAAGAATTACCCTCAAAATTGTTGACCTTTAGCAAAAACTTGCATATTTTAAAGTTCCACTTACAAGTTTTGTGCATATGGCGGGCTAATTAGTCCCATTTACCCCACAACTTCCTCCATTTTAC
>NC_043003.1:31465253-31480726 GCF_006345805.1 Octopus sinensis
ATTTGTTTCTCTCTCAGACATAACCTATTCATTATGTTAATGCTTTCAACAATAAGATCTTTAAAGATTTATTCATATTATCTTTGTCACAAGCATTCCCCATAGTTCACTTTACTTAAATAAAATACAAAATATATCTACCATTAATGACAAAATTTTTTACAAGAGAACAATGAAGAACTTTGATCAATGGAAGTCTTAGAAATCGCAGTAAAACCTCCCTCAAGTTACAAATACTTGTAGTTAAAAATAAGGGAATAACAGATTTTAAAGTGTAGTGACGTGTATACAATGTCTGAAAGATACTGTATATCACTATATTTGAATATTTGTATAGTGTTACGTTCTTTTTCTGCCTTCTATATAGCTGCCGTATGTATCTGATAGTGTTTTATATTTTGTGTTGATTGCATGATTATGTTGATTGATGTGAATAAAAGTAATGGCACATTTTATAATGGAGTCACGAACAATGTTTGTAAGACAACAGGAGAGAGATCGCGTTTGATTTATAGTATACTCGATTAAGCTGACCAGGGGCTAACCAACAACAATAGCAATAAATCATTTTCAATATTTCCTCGAACATTTTAAAGATAAATTGAAATTCATTGTATTTTAATAGCAATTTAAAACTGAATCGAGAAAATTCTATGGAATATATAAAAATATATATATAAATATAAATGTTTGAAAAATGGAAATTAATTCTAATTGATACTTAATACAGCCTTTCAAATTGGGTTCGAAACCAATTAATTGAATTTAATGTTGCTTAAATATCTCTATCATTAACCGTAACCGTCAAAAGTAAATTAGAAAATCTTTTCTAATTTGAGACGCTGGAAATATTTCATATTACATTTAGACAAGTTATTTTTCCTGATTTTCTTCAGATAATTTTCAAACTTTGGCTTTGAAACCTTGAAAATCGGGCTTTCGTATAATTTTTTTCCCTCATATCATGTATTGATCTAAAGCATATTTCTATATTATTTGAAAAGTACTTCCGAATTTACTCAATAACAGGTAGAATATAAGTATAAATTCGAAATACAACCTCCATATTAGCATAATAAAAATATCTTAATTAGGTAGTGGCCATATGTTCATATAAGTAAGGAATCGATGAATCTCTAAAGCACAGTTCTATTCCAGGTGAAGCAAACAAATTAATGTTGCACACATACACTTCAAATATATTTCAGCCAGCAGTTTGTGATGACATTATACTAGATCAGTCTAAGAAGGGAGACGCGACGCGGTCGACCACCAACTACGCTGGAAAGTTCAATCTCCCTTACGTATAAGTTTGAAGTTTTACACTGGTTGAATTTACTAGAATACATTTCTCGTAGTGGATGGATCTTGCATTAATCATTATGCCCACTCCTCTCTCTTCAGAAACTTAGCGCTACGGAATCTTCTCTGTACTAATGTCTTACCTACAAGTGTTGATTTGATAATATCTAAACGAAGCATTATGACTATCATCCTCAGCAGCTATGGAAGGCTTTGCAATGATCATGAGCAATGTCTCTTCCTCCAGATGCAAGAGATAGAAAATAAGAATTGCACATATGGCCACACTGTCACGTCCAACCATTTCCCCAGTAACTCTTGCACACCTTCATCTTTAAATGAAATACGTAGAAACCACTTAGAGAGCCTGTTTAATAATTCTTTCTAATTTTGGTACAAGGTCAGTAATTTTGAGAGGAGGGGCAAGCAGATAAGATCGCCCCCACCCCAGGACTTGACTGTTACTATATTTTATCGGTTACGCAAAAATAAAAGGCAAAATCAACCTCGGCAGAATTTGAACACGGGGCGTAATGAACAGGCAGTAACATCGTCCAGCGTTTTGTCCAAGATGCTAAGAATTCTTTCAGTTCGACCCCTTTATAGACCCCTTTATATAAGTTTAAAATTTATGGCGCAAAATCAGTAATTTAAAAGGAGGAGCAAGTCGATTGCATCGACCTCAGAAGCCATACTATCAATCCCGAAAGAATAAAAGACAAAATTTGATCACGGCGATATTTGAACCCCTGGACGTAAGAAATGCCACTAAGCATTTTATCCGACTCACTAACGATATTTCCAGCTCACTGCCTCAGCAACCAACTTAATAATGGCTTTAAATTATGGCTCTGTGCCTACAGTTTTTAAGTAGGGTGGAGGAAAAGTCGATTACATCCATTCCAGTTCTTGACTGGTACTAATATTCTCGATAATGAAAGGGTGAAAGCTAAAGTCGACCTAGGTGTAATATGAATGCAGAACATAAAGTCGAACTAACGGACACTAAGCATTTTATCCGGCGTGCTAACGGATCAACGAGTTCAAAGCGCTACCAGTAATAATGCTTTCATATTCTGGCAACAATTTCGCGGGAGTGGATGGGTCGATTACATCCCTCGAAAGATGAAAAGCAGCGTCGACCTGGACTTCATAAATCACTTCAGTATTGGTTAATACGTATTCATCTTCCATACTAGCAATACTATGAAAATATTAAAGATAACATACCATAACACACAACTACACTAACGTGCTACATATGTGAAAAGGTAAAATACTTGTTGCTACATGCAGTATTCTCAGCAAACATGGAGAGTAGAGATAAGAAAGTTAAAACGCTCTACAAACATACTTCGAGCACTCACAAATTCCACGTTACTGAACTGAAGGAGGTAGTCACATTAAAGCACCAAAAATACATTAGATCCATCATCCAGCTTGCTAGTCGCATCTGTGCGCCAAATATTTCCATAAGTAATCGCAGCAAAGCAAATAAAACAGTCCATTTGTCAATCACCTGCTCAACGAAAAAAAAAAAAATTCTGAAAATGAAAAATGAATGACATTTAACAGGCGAGGGACAGTTATTGTTACAAACTCGAGCCGACGCAGCTCCTGCTGCTAAATTCGCAATCGCTTCAAAACAAACAGACATAACTACGGTACGCCAGAATATTACACAAACACCATCCTTAAATTGCTACAATGTAGCAATTCACTATGGACAAAACTACAATAAAGAAATACAGACAAGTATAGCAGTAACCTCTATAGTGCTTTTAACCCCAAAACATTGAGACGCATACATCAAATAACAAATACGGACGAGCGTAAACAATTGCTTTATTTTTCAACGTATATTGCAAGAATGATAAATCTATGTAGTCACAGAGAGAGAGAGAGAGAGAGAGAGAGAGAGAGAGAGGAGAGAGAGAGAGAGAGAGAGAGAGAGAGAGGAGTAAGGGAGAAAAGAAGATTGTGTGTATATATTTGTGCGTGCGTATGAGTGTGTGTGTGAGCGTGCGTTTGTAAATATTCAATAAGTCAAATCACTGATGAGTATACATTCTCATAAGTCACTTCTCACCTTTGAAGTTCATATTTACTTGACACTTTATATAGATTTATTGGAATATTCAGAGATTCAATAATTAAGACTGGCAGTAATTTCAGTAAATTCAACGTTTCCCATCAATTTACCGTTTACCATCGGAACATATGATAGATTCTGGCAGAAATAATCCTCTGGGTATATTTTTCAGGTATTCTGTTATCTGTTCCCAATGGCAATCAGTTACTGATAAACATTTCTCATTTGAGCAAATATTTCAAAACTAAAAATACTCGTCTTCGCAACCCTTTCACATTCCACTGTAATGCAGTTTGGATCACGGCCCATGGAAATCACTGACTGATGCTTAATATAACGCGTAAGTCAACTAAACTTATTTTATAACTTTAAAAGAGATGACAATGCTTAAAAAGGAGAAAGAAAAAATGTTATTGTCATTTTGTTGATGCTGACTATTTCTTTCAGATTATCATATAATTCCTTACTTGAGGCTGATGGAATTAATTCCTTACATGGTTAGGAATATGCTCGCTGAGTCGGCACGCATATAATTTATCTTTTGAGCTACAACAAATTAACATACTTATAAGATTAATATTTACCGTTAAGACAGTGGAGCAGAGGAATAAGTAGACAACCTTGTTAAATGTCTTACGGCGTTTAGCTAATTCTCAGGATTTAAGTAATTTAATGCAGCGGTGAGAATATCATGGAAAAACTTTTGCTTTCACCACAGAAGTTATATTTTCGTTGTTGTTTAAACTGCAGTCAGTTATAAGAAAATTATTGAACTAAGCCGTTCACACAGTGTTAATCCCTTCTAATAGGTCCAGCTCCCTCGTTGTAGTCTAAAGCATAGAAATATGTCTAGTGCATAGCGAACTGTCACAATGGTTTCAATGAGAAAAGGGGTCTGTGTACATAGCCTTTGTAGGCCCTTCGAAGTCGATGTGACTGATGCAGTTAACGTTCCATTTGTAACCGTAGCAAAATCGCTGGCTTTAGGAAAATCATACAGCACTGATTCCCAACGTGGGTTATATGCCCCACCAGTGGGTCTTGGGAAAATTGAGGTAGGGAGTGGGATCCAAAGTTTTCTTTCTCTTTTTTAGTGGGACAAAGAGTTGTGAAAATATTTTTTCACTGCAAACATTCTACACCTATACCAATCACGCCAGTCAAGCATCCGGTGTGAAGAATGATTGCTACAGTGCATCGCTATTCTAAAGCCCTAGCGTGGATATTTCAAGGATATTTCCTCATTGGATCATACATTTTTCTGGAAAGTTATAGTGGGGCCTGGGTGGCGTGGTGGAATTGGTTGAGAAACACTACCATACAGGAAGAGAATTTTCTAAAACTTTGAAAAGGTACGTAATGGAAAGACAAAGAATAAACGTAATATTTGGGCTCTTCCACAAGGTACTACAGAAGGCTCCTTATGTTTATGCTTAGAGATGGATTCCTTGTTTATCTTGTAGATGGAATTTCAGTCGAGTTGTTTGAACATGTAAATTCATTTTTTCTTGAAGCTATGTTGTAATGGTTGGGTATGCCATTGACACATGTACCCATAACGCTCTATCGGCGTGATAATATGACAAAACTGGACCCTCGGTACAATCAAGAGAGGTTTAGAGATAAATGGAGAGAACAAAAGTGAGAGAAGTATCGATCCTCATTATTTTAATGGTGTGTTACTTCTATATGAAAGTGCATGGTTAGCACGTGGGTTCGATTCATAAATGGCAGAAATGCACTTTATTTCACATTGTTTCAGTTTCAGCTGAAATGAATATCAACAGAGCCCTTGCGTAGCTCCCTATAGCTCTCTCTTCCAGCTGTCTTTTGGGAAAACTTTCAGTTTATTTTTTGCGACAAGAAATATCGTCACATTCATATTTTAATATTTTATGCCTTCTGAAATTTGTACAGTGTTTAAAATAGACTTCATAAAAGGTTTTGTCCACACAGCCACTACAGGATTCAAGTCTAGACACTGATCTGACCCGGAATTAAATTCATGGAGAATTTCTCTATTCATGTTGCTCTTGCTGTATGAACTAGATCATAATCTAATTGAATATTTTTTCTCAATTAAATAATTTCTGCACATCGGAAATTTTTCTTTTCTCTAAAAGTTTTAGGTAATCTAAGATGGTAATTCTATATTAAAACATCATTAGTACCTGTACATGGAAATGTACCCCATACTATAATTTTATCCCACCATATTTCACGGATGTTCAAATACATTCCAGCTGAACTCTTACCCTAGCTCAGCGAAAATAACATTTTAGAACATGACAATATAAATAACGTCTTGTTCCATGAGTCCATAGGATTTTCTGGAGCAAGACTGAATCACAATTACCATACTTGAGCTCAAAGTATCATACAATCTGATTTTTAGCTTTTCTTAGCTAAGTCATAATCGCACATCTTTTATAGATGGAAACATTACCATCGTGAAAAAGGGAAACGTTGTTTGACTGTGACGTACACAACAGCAACTAGCATATTTGTACTCGAATCTGCCGGAACACGTTAAAAATAAATATGTTAATCACAGTTCCAGATCTTAATGAATGTAGTGCTAATAACGGTTTTTTCAAATGTACTTAATTTTTCGCACAATGTTTTCACTGTAAAATGCTTCGTTCTCAGCAATTGTAGATTCTTTTTTCTTTCCAAATGAACTAAGAATTTACATCTCTTATCTATATATGTGGAAGTTCTTGGTTTGCCAGACACTTTTTTTCCGTTCAAGAAGAACAGCATAAGAATAACTGCTAGTGTAGGCTTCTTTATTGTTATAAAGACAGCTGTGCAGGCGCCTAGTTTAGTGGTTATGGATGTTCAGCTCACGATTGCGAGGTTGTGAGTTCAATTCCTGGTGGAGCTTCAGTCCACTCAGCTTGCCAAAAATGGGTAGTACTTGAATATCAAGGGACCTGCTTTGTCACATTCTGTATTACGCTGAATTTCCCTGAGAATCACGTTAAAGGTGAGCGTGTCTCTGGAGTCCAAGCCACTTGCATGTTAATTTCACGAGCATGCTCTTCCGTTGACCGGATCGACTGGAACGCTCGTCGTCGAAACCGACGGAGAGCTAGTTAACAAGACCTGCACTTCCGGATAAGATGTTCTACTTTAAGGCCAAAAGGGCCTAGCGAATGTAGAACTTCCATATGCATAGATAACAAATATATATATATATATATATATATATATATATATATATATATATATATATATATATAAATTAAATAACAGAAATAATCAATCAAAAGCAGTGCCTTTTTTCAAAAAAAAATTCAGTCAAAACTGTCATGTTGTTGGTAAAACATGTTCTTTGTCTATCTCCTTATCCTCTTGGAGATTTTCGATAAAATTATACTGTGTCCTTCAAACATTTAAAAAAAATTCTATATTTTGTGTGAAACTGATGAATGCTTTACATTTTAAATTGATGTAATGTTTACATTGTTCAATTAAATGGAGTCGCATGAAACGATCGTACTGCATTACCTCTGGATATCCTTCTTTTTAATTTTGATTATATATATATATATAAATGGGGATTCTTAGGCAGAGATTTGTTTTTTTCGTAGAATTTGAATTTCAGATAGGATTATTCCTAATTTATGGAGAATAGTAATTTGGCATATAATGTGCACAATACGAGGCCCTTTTTGCAGGCTAATCTAACAGAAACATAAAAATATAAAAACATGTGCCCGCAAGTGTGTAGTTTTACATATCTTTTATCTTGTACATGTTCCAGTCATTAGCTTGCGGCCATGTTTAGGTATCAGCTTGAATGGTTTAGCCGAACAAATCAACTCCAGTACTTATGTTTTTATAGCTTGGTATACATTTTATCAGTGGCTTATCGTCGAACTGCTAAGTTGCGGGACATAAGCAAACCAACACCAGTTTCCAATCGGTAGTGGGAGACGAATACGATGAGCCACTCACAGATATCATTTGATATATGCCGGGTTTCTTACAGTTTCCGTCTGCCAAATGCACTTACTCAGCGTTGATCGGATAGGGGCTTTAGTGGGGGGTGTCACACAAAAAGATTGAAACCAGAACCGTGTGGTTGGAAAAAATTCACACGTGAACGTGTGAGTATCTATCTATCTATCTATCTATCTATCTATCTATCTATCTATCTATCTATCTATCTATCTATCTATCTATCTATCTATCTATCTATCTATCTATCTATCTATCTATCTATCTATCTATCTATCTAGCTAGCTATCTATCTATCTATCCATCAGTCTGTCTGTCCATCAGTCTGTCTGTCCATCAATCTGTCTGTCTATCTATCTCTCAGTGTGTGTGTGGGTGTGTGCATATGTGCGTGTGTGTGTGTGTGTATGTGTGTGTATACAAATATGTCCTAGTTATTATGAATCAAAATTTCAATAAACCGCTAACGAACTAAATTTTTTTGCATCATATGGACAATTTTTTTTTGTTTACCGAAGTACGAAGAACCGTACTTTATAGAATTTTGAATCAATCGTTTATCTTCATTCAAATACATTACGTCGAAATTCAATTATCTTCCAAATTCATAGATACCTATTCCAGGAAAATAATTGAATATGCGATAACCATTTGCGAATTGACATATCTGAATAGCTCTAGAATACTATATCCCAGCATGTGAGGCCACTTATAGTTTTGAAATGACATAGACAGATGACAGGCTTGAAATAATTTTCATTTCCTCCCAATGTACATACATTTAGACCTTGAATAATTAATCGACGTTCAAGTCTTCGGTCAAATATTTGAGTTGTTCCTGGGGAATAGTATATACCTACAGAGGATACATATGTATCACATACAAAGAGGCATATATGTATGTATGTATGTATGTATGTATGATGTATGTATGTATGTATGTATGTGTGTATGTATGTGTGTATGTATGTATGTGTGTATGTATGTGCTTATGCATGTACGCATGTATTTCTTTGAAAGTTGTTTTCTTTGCAAGTTATTTTCTTTGCTGTTCACTAACAGAGTCGCCAGGCATTTTTGTTTAATTCAAGACAGCCCTTGACGTTTGTGGATAGCTGAATATATTGGTGTGTGAGTGTAGATAAATTTGTGTTTTTGTACTTCCTTATTGCTTATACGCCTGCATGTGCGCGTATTCCATATGTATATGTAATTGTTTGAGTAGGCTTGTCCAAGTCAGGCAAATGGCAAATCTTTGAAATGTTTTACAATTTTTTCTCTGTTTGTGGAATATGAACCAGCAAGCTCCGTTTATTGGAGGCCTTTCATTTCAAGGTTTCTATGCAGATCTGTTGTTACATAGCCCGGTTTATATATGAAAATACATATAAGTGAAAATCTGTGGCCTGGTTATGCGATGCATGTTGGTTATTAGTTCTTTATACATATAGTTCTTTCCCTCAACTTTTGAGGATACATTCACATCCTTCGGATCTTTACACAGCCGATGACTTTGACTCCTTCTTTCCTTCAATATTAAATGGTTCGTATTTACATAGAGTTGCTGTTTTATTGGAATGATATACAAACAATATCTATTTTTAAATGAGTAGACATGCTCAGTATTTGACTTGCTTTAGGTATGGCGGATGAGAAATCTTTTCTGCGTGTAGCATTGAAGATGGTTGTACAGCCACTTTTGGATAGTTATTGACGATATTTGTGGTACAGCTCTAGTTTGACATAATCGTCCTTTCCTAATTCAATGTTGAGATCTAGAGGCATTCTTATTTCTCTTCTTGACCAAGGATTTAGTAATTATATCGTGTTCCTGGGTAGAAAAGTCGTAGACTTTTAGGTCAGATGTGATGCACTTAACACACGATCAACAGAGGCAGGCTATTATTCAGTTCTATGCTGTTGGCGTGCTAGAACTTGCAAGGCATGTACCTGTGCATAACGTCCTGATGGTTTGATGAGTATTTCTTCTCAAAGCCTCTGTTTAATTTTGTGGGTTCAGCGCTACACTCAGACTATCTGTTCAGGAGTTGTTCACATAAACACATTATGTTATTACCTATGCTGTTGAACCTACATCTGATGTATTCATTCATCTATTCCTTGTTCAGTAAATGTCAAAGTGATACGATGAAGTTTTTATAGGCCGTCTAGATTGTTCATATAATTCTACCTTTCATACCTTTCGTTCCAGATAGTTCTTTTCAGAATTTCTGTTGATATGGAATTTACCTGTAGTTGTTAGTATCTTCCAAGCTCTGATGTTCAAGCTGCAGATTTCTTCAGTCGTCCTGTCTACTATCGAAATTTCTAGAGCTGGTACCATAAAATCACTGTGAAATATGGTTTTCTTGAATGCTGATAGCTCCGATTTCTGTAGCATTTGAACTCTATTGAATGTATTACTCGATATTTACTCAAATTAAAACTCATGCAATGCTCTTGTCGACTCTGGAGTAGTTGTAATATTCATCACTGGTAATAGGAAAGATGGACATGTCATTGATATCCATATTCCTCGGCAGACGAACAGCCTTTACCCGTCGGGCTGCGAAATATGGACAGATATACTAACCCACCTTCAGCTCTATATCCCGAGTGAAGGTGCGTTTGAAGTGTATGTATGTACATTTGTACGATATTTCATACGAATGTACGTATGTACTAATAATTCTGAATACAAATACCTATATACATATATACATACATACATACAAACCTAGATACATACATGCGCACATACATAAACACACATGCACCCCGCCACATTTACACACATTTGTTATTTGCGCTGACACTGAGTCCTTGCCTGAGGATCGCAGTTTTGTGGGACTCCAGTAACGAGACAAACTCAGTTTCATTATAAAATAAACAAAACCTAAACAATGAACTAACCTCAGTCTCTACTACATGTATTGAGCACCCTTTTTCTTTCATCGTGTATGTATGTGTGTATACATATATATATATATATACACTATCAATCTATATGTCTGTCTGCTGTCTATCTGTCATTCGGTCTGTCTGTCTGTCTGTCTGTCTGTCTGTCTGTCTGTCTATATATCTATCTATCTATCTATCTATCTACCTATGTATCTATCTATCAATCTATCTATCTATCTATTTATCCATCTATCTATCTATCTATCCATCTATCTATCTATATACGCTCATGCATTTCTATATATATAACCGTCCCATTTCAGTCTACTATATCCACTTACATGGATTTGGTCTACTACGAGTTATAGTACAAAACACCCACCCTAGATGCCACGCGGCGGAATTTGATTCAACCATGTGGTTGGGAAACAAATCTCGAACCACACAACGACACTCGCGTGTTTACGCATTCATGTATATACAAACCCATGCACACACATGCAGATGTATCCAGTGTTGCCCATCAGATATAGTTTTTTGCGAAATTTGCATAGATTATGCTTCCTAAATGTAAATCACATTTGAATATACGTTTGAAATTGCATGTCGGGAGTTGAAGTGTTTCCTGATTTGTATAATACGTAAGGATTTTGCGAGAATGTTTATTAAAAATTATAAATTTGTGACAAGGTTAAAATACTGCTCTATATTTTAGTTTATATAATCTTTTTGTAGCTGCAAATGGTTACACAACGCGCAAAATAGAACACTTTCTAATGACAAGTTTTTTATTAAAAAAGTACTCCATGGTCTTGGTTCTGATGAGAATATATTTGCTCAGCCCAACTCGTTTGGTATGCAACATAGAATTCATCAGGATAGAAAAATTGCTTTCATTCTCTGTTGTCCCTCAGGCTTCGACACATTTTGGAGAGCAGTCGAACATCGACGCGTATATTTACATACAAATACACACACAGACACACAGACACACTGATACACAGGAACACAGAGACACACATACATTTATATACATACATACAAAAGCACACACATATATATATGCATATACGTATATATATATATATATATATATATATATATATATATATATATATATATATATATCCGTATTGTATACATCATATATATGTATATGTATATGTATATATATAATATATATATATATATATTAATATATATATATATATATATATATATAATATATATATATATGTATATATATATGTGTGTGTGTGTATGTGTTTCTGTGAATCTGTGTATCTGTGTGTGTTTGTATATAAATATGTATATATATATATATATATATGAAATTGCTGGGATGATCTGGTTCTTGACTGATGACTGAGGGCTTCGGATGTCCCGTCCTGTGGTTCTTGTGTCGTCTCTGTGGTGTTTCATGTTCTTGTCCATGTCTGTAATTATTTTTACTGTTACCTATATATATATATATATATATATATAATATGTGTGTGTGTGTGTGTGTGTGTGCGTGGATGTATGTATGTATATGTGTATAATGTATGTACAGATATATATATATATATACATACACACACACTGACGCACACATGATGTATATCTATCTATCTATCTATATACGCTCACAGATATATTCATATTTATGTATGCAGTCGTGTGCGCGCGCGCGTTTATGCATATAACCATGACTTAGTTTGTCTATAAATAGGTAGGTTAATGGATAATGACTTAGTCTCCCTTGAAGTAAAATAATTAGTTCCTTGCCTGCTGACCTTTCGCGATAAAACCTTTGAACAACAGTTTTTCTTTTCTTTTTTCTTCTGTTAAGACAATAGTATTTCTAAAAGCTATTAGGGGCGTACATATTTTACATAATGTGAAATATCCACATCTGCGTATCGAAACTACCTCAAAATTTTGGCTATACACACACAAGAGACTCACCATTCATCAAAAACGCCTGTGCATATAACTGAACATGCTCGAAATCGAAGCCGAATCTCTTTCAAAGCATATTCTCTGGTATTTATGAAAGGAAATAGTATATAGGAAATTGTAGGTGTAGATACGCTCTACAGGAAATAAAATCCAACAAAAAACAACGAAAGACGCGGTGGTCGTAGATAAGATACCTCAAGTCTCACGTGGACCTTAAAACTGGCAACACCGATTTCTAGCTGTTGTTATATACCCCAGATTAATTGTAATCAAGTGGCTATATGATCAAATGTAACTCACATGTGATCCACCTGCAATTTATTCATACGTAGTATTTTGGGGCTACACTATCTAATAAATCTTTTATTTTCCAAATTGGTGAGATTTGAATGAAATTTGGTTGCTATGTCTAGCAAATTATACGAGTGTGCAGAAATGTTCAAATAGGATTTTATAATGGGTAACGAGGGGCGGATTAAGTAGCATGTCACCAAAACAGCTGTAGTGTTCAGTTACATGCTGTGACGATATGGATCTAAATCCTACCCGAGCCGACTTCTTTTTCTTCGGGAAATTTGAAGGAAAACGTGCACTAATCGTGTTCAAGGACAACTAAATTCGGATGCTCTATACCTGTTATAGGCTGGTAGAGTTAGGCATTACACGGTCTAACACAACCACCAAATGGTCCATGCTTAGATGCGTCCACAATATTGGAAATATTCGGACCAAGAGCGGAGGTTGGTGATAATGAAATAGGAGACATACTCCGGTCTTGATGAACCCACAAATAAGGTCATAGTCTTTCCGCTACTGATTGTATGTACGTCTCAAAAGTAACAAAAATACACACATGATGTTGACATGGGTGTAGGTATAGCTGTACCGTTAAGAAGTTTGCTTTGCAAAGTGATGGTTCAGACTTTCTTCACTCCCACTGTAAGGCGTCTTGGGTAAATGTTGTCTCCCATAATATCATGGTTGACCAGTACACCGCAAGGGAATTTAGTAGACAGAAACTGTATGGATTCATATGGTATATATATATATATATATATATATATATATATATATATACACACACACGAGTGAATACACAAAAGAAAGGGCACTCGACATATTTCTTGGGAGTTACATGTATTATTCGAAAGAGTTCGATTCAGATTCCGTGCTAATTCAAATATTGCGCAAGCTCCTGGCACATATACCACCAGACTGAGGATCCCGTTAGGGATTTACGAAACTTGAAGTAGAACAGAATCCGAATCAAACTATTTCGAACAGCGTAATTCTTTGTGGAGTTGTTTTGCATTTATAATAAACTAAGTATATACAAATTATAAAAATTAAAAAATCATACAATACAGCACTGTTTCTACTTCGCGGATTTTCACCTATAGTAGAGGTATTATTGTAATATATATATATATATATATATATAATTTATATATATATATATATTATATATATATATATTATATATATATATACATATATATATCTTAAAAATGGGGAGGGCGGGTTGATTACCAGCAGATACAGACATCGCCGACAACACACTCCCATGGAAATACGTTGATCTTCCGGTATCTTCATTCAAGCAACGTCTCACCAACAACAGTTCATCCTTCAGAGTTCCAGAAAGGAGATATGCAACAACACTGGTCAGTCATGTCTGGCAACTGAGAGACGATCGGATTTCATACTCGATCTCATGTAATATCCTTGAGAACCCAGGCCCCTACATCAACGGGTCAACACGTAAATTTGCATAGCTGAACGGGCCAGAATCCTAAAGGACTCCCTCGAGCCAGGGAACAGCCTTAACTCCAGAAGAATTTCGGGCCAGGTTTACATTTCAGGAGGTTCTTGCTAGACTTTCGGAGCCCACAAGATGGCAGAACAGCCGGAAGACAATAGCCTATAGCCAAGAGAGTTAATCCGCATTGCTACCTTTGAGTAGTGAGGCAGTTCCTCCTTCATATTTTTAAGAGGTCTTGGACCGACAAGTTTTGGGATCTGACGATACGCCATAAAGTTAAACACTTTATGAACGGGTAACCTAGGGTAATCTCACAAATCGGCCTTCCCGAATTTTAATATATATATCTTAGAGTACTTCTTTCGGATTTATGCTTTTTACAGACGATATATATATATATATATATATATATATATATATATATGTGTGGTGTGTGAGTGTGTGTGTGCGTGTGTGTGTGTACAATAACAGTTGTAGAGACTTGTGATCAAAGCTTGTTCATTCCATCATTTCGTATTATAAATATGTACGTATGTATGTGTGTGTGTGTATGTATATAATTATCGCATAATTTCTGTAATGTATACGATGGCTATCATCAGAAAATTTGCTATCCATATAATAATTGTAATGTAACTCTTATCAAACGCGTTGCTTGTATAAATTGATAAAATGAATACTGATACAATTATCAAAAGCCAGAGAACAAAGAGGAATGAAACAACATAAATAAACGAAAAACAAAGTTACCCTCTGTAATGATATATTTAATGGAAATTCACACAGAAAGTCACACTCTCTTTCTCTCTCACTCTCTAAAACACTGCAGCTCGCGCACGCACAGCCACATACACATATTAATATATATATATATATATATATATATATATATATATATATATATATATATAGTCGTTTTCCTCCTCCATCTCTATGTTTATGATTCACTCTCACTATGTATGTGTGTGCGTGTGTGTGTCTGTGTGTAGCGTTGATTACTCGTTGCTTGCAACGAAGCCTTCCTTGTGTACTCTCATACACCTCTCATGCAAACTTCTTTATTACTCAGTTACTCTCTCTCTCTCTCTGTTTCTATACGATGCAAAATTTGACTGATGAAACCAACCAACCAACCAACCAACCAGCCAACGTGCCAGCTAGTCAACCAGTCACGGTCTTGCACCATTTCCGCTGTACCGGTCATTAATTACAATACCTGTCTGTGTTCAGATAGTCTTTGCACAGGAACCATCCGGACTTCCTGTGAACAGGAATTAATCATCTCGCTTCGTTCCTTTGTCGCAGGTGGGGTCAACCCCCCTGCCCTCTTCAACTGACTTCCCTACTCACCTCTCTTCATCTGACACCTACTTCCTCTTTTCACACGTACCCACCTCTCCTCTCCTGCCCGGATGATACTTCCTCTCTTCACATCTACCCACCTTCTCCCTACATCCACGCCCACACCACACATTTCGCTCTCACATACCCCACACTTACTCCCCACAT
>NC_043003.1:31483326-31488326 GCF_006345805.1 Octopus sinensis
TTCGACAAGCAAAACCACAGACTTCCGAAGTAAGCTTCTTTAGCCGGTGATATGAGATGAATATATATTGCAGTTCTGCAGGAGTGGCTGTGTGGTAAGTAGCTTGCTTTCCAGCCACATGGTTCCGGGTTCAGTCCCACTGCGTGGCACCTTGGGCAAGTGCCATCTACTATAGCCTCGGGCCGACCAAAGCATTGTGAGAGGATTTGGTAGACGGAAACTGAAAGGAGCCCCTCGGATATATGTATATCTTTATATATATATATATATATGTGTGTGTGTGTGTGTGTGTGTGTCTGTGTTTGAACCCCAACATCGCTTGACAACCGATGCTGGTGTGTTTACGTTCGGCAAAAGAGACCGATAGAATAAGTACTAGGCTTACAAAGAATAAGTCCTGGGGTCGATTTGCTCGACTAAAGTCGGTGCTCCAGCATGGACGCAGTCAAATGACTGAAACAAGTAAAAGAATCTATAGTTTACATAAACAATGTTTCAAACTCGCACCGAGGCATTATATACTTGTTAGGTGAAACACGGCACACACACACACACACGTACACACGCATGCACACACACACATATATGTATACACTCTCACAGCTGAAAGCTAGAGATAGGTATATATTCTCTTACTCATTTATATGTGTCAGCCCTAAGTCTGTGGCCATGCTGGTGCATCGCCAGTGAAAATATCCTGCGTTTTATATTTTTGGTGAAACTTGTTTACTGATCATGGTTCAAGAACCCCGAAGAGAACTTTTGCAGTTCCAAGCAATGATGATTTATGTAGGTGTTCTATCTTTAAATTTGTTCGAATCTATTTGAGCCATGTTAATTGTTGTGTGCTAATAGTTGCAAGCACACCAGTTACTACGCCCAATCTCTTCGTTGCTCATAATTAGCAAATTTCCCCCACTTCAAATCACTATAGGTGTTCAATTTTTGCTTCTTCTTTCTCTCTGATCCTGTTGTCAACAAGATATGCTATGTCGATTATCATGCAAGTTTTTTTGTTCGCCACAACAATGTCAGGTTTTCGATGTCTCATCGGATATTTACACTGACTCATTTCATCCCACAGGAGATTGAGTCTTCATTCTTGGTAACTCCTTCTGGGGTTTGGTCACACCACGTCTTTGCTCTTTGTAGGCCGTGATTTTTACCGAGCTCTCAATGCATCATTTTTGCCATGTTATGATGCCGTCTTTTGTAATCACGTTGTGCCAGTTTTGGGCATTCGCTAGCAATGTTGCCATATAATTTCACCCCTCTCAAAACACAGTCTACATTTGTCACCATCAGTTGTGTTGTCAATTCAGCACTTCACATAATTCGGCTTTAAATCTGGTTCTTGAGCTGCACATACAAGTGCTTCTGTTTATATCTTCCGGTCACTCCTCCGCATCTATAACCACTGGTCATCTGTATCTGTCTTGGTGTTCGTATCTCTTGCAAACTGACCGTACATTATTTTCCCTTCCATGCTATTTCGTCTTTGAGTTCTTTTCCTCTTTAAGTTCTACTTTCTTTACTCAACAACCCCAGCAATTGTTCTGCGGTATTTTACCTCCTTAATTTATTGTTGTTGTTGTTATTATTATTATTATTATTATTATTATTATTATTATTATTATTGTTGTTGTTGTTGTTGTTGTTGTTGTTATCATTATTATTATTATTATTATTATTATTATTATTATTATTTATTATTATTATTATTATTATATGTTTGACTTTTGCATATTTTTTTTCAAGTCGTCTACAAGTCTCACCCAGAGATCTCAAGAGACAACAAGTTAGAATTTCATGGTGGTGTTATGCCTAGGGTGTCAAATATTTGGTTTTGCACATAGTATTATTGTAGTGAATGTTTAAGAAAACATAATAAAATTTTGAGTTTGTTTTAAAATTTGAGATTGCATAGACAATATTTTACGTAGGATATGGGCAGTTCCCATGAGTATTATCTTTTGAATTTCTACCATTTTGGGATTTCCTGGTATCTGAGATAGGTAGCAATCAGCCCCTTTTGCTCTCATTCCTAGGACACCTATGAAAACATGTATTGTTTTAGTCTTTAGGTTCCACATTTTGCCAATTTCTATTTCAAGATCTTATACTTACTCAATGTTTGGTAGGTCTTGACAGATACATTTATATCGATTGGGACAGTCATATCAGTGATGCCTGATTTTTGTCTGAAGTCTTTCAATATAATGTCTGGCCTATTCGTATCTATCCTTCTCTCAGTTTGAACCGTGAAGTTCCAGAGGAGTGGGATGTTATCTGAGTGTCTGCAAACACTCCTCTATATGGATTAGATTTGTAGGCTTTTGTTTTATTTTGGTTTGTTACCTTATTTTATTCATCAGGTTATATTTACCAATGCGATGTGAGTATATCCTGAACGTGATTCTCTTTCAGTAAATGGTGTGTGGGCAGATGTGAAGCACTGGAGGAGGTTTTTGTTCCCAGCAGTTTTTATCATGGTTTTTGCAAATTATCATGGTGTTTTGCAATTTATCATGGTTTTTGCAAATTACCCAGTGAACATACTGTGCTGCTCTATCATGCCTGTTGTGATATTCTGTAGGTGCAAGACGATTGCACATGGATACAACATGATCAAGAGTTTCATTTTGTTGTTTACATGCACGACATGCTGGGCTACTGCCATTCTTTCATATAATGGCCTAGTAATTCTTTGTAGGTAGGCATTGACTTTGGGCTGCCTTCTGCTTCTGGTTGTAAGCCAGAAGACACTAATTATTGATGGATAAAGGCTTTATCGTTACCAGCTATTTATCAGTAAGAATATCTAAGACAGCAGTTTTATCACGGGCTTTCACGTGCTTAGCTTTTTCTGTGCTTGTTTTCAGTATCTCTAATTCTGGGATTTGTTGTATTTGAAATTCACTTAGATATTCCTTTGCCTGTTTTGTTACGGAGTATGTTTTCATGCTTTAAAACAAGTATTAACATCCACTCATCAGAGTTTTTCAGGTAGGTATTGAGTCCAATTGTGGCAATCTTTATTGTTAGTTCCTGTTGTAAAAGTCCACGGCCACCCTATTTTCTTGACAGGCAAGTTCATTCTATATCTGCCATAGGATGGTGCATTCTATGCATTGTCAACATTTTCATAGTTTTCTGTCAACATTACACATTTCAGTAAATAACCAGTTAATGTAAGTCACGAACGGTATGGCTAAAGTATTGATCGCTTCGATCCTGTTTCTTGCATTCAGCTCTGTCTTGAGTATTGATATTACCCTGATTTAGCATGCTCTTCTGATCCTTTCCTTCAGCATTGAGTGTTCGATTCCATCACCTTCAAATACCCCTGGGTATTTGTAGCTTTCTGCTGGTTCTAACACCTTTATGCCATTTTACTGGTCAAGATTAGCGTTGGATGTCTGAATATTTCTGCATTTTTCTTATGATAAAGGTAGCTTCCTTTGATATTATTAATATTATTATTATTATTATTATTATTATTATTATTATTAGTAGTAGTAGTAGAAGTAGTAGTAGTAGTAGAAGTAGTAATAGTATTCATAAGTTATATTCAAGTATGCTGAAAACAAAGCACTCTAAGAATTAGACCAGAACATCCTATGAATGCAGATACTACAATATGTGTAAAACAAGATTTTGTCTTGATCATGAAGGCAGTATATTTTGGCCAATATGTAATATTGTTTAGTGCTATAATTGTATATAACTCTGTAAATTTTCGTGTATTGTGACATACCTTTTAAAATAAGAACAATAACTATTCTGCTTCAGCGGTGCCAATTTTGCGAGAGTCAAAAGAAATATTTGCCTTGAAGTCACTGAATAAGATAACTTGAGAAAGGTATGGCTGATGAAATTTATTTCGGTGTCTTACTAATTCCTGTTCTATCGGCTTTGACGACATAATTGTTGGGGAAAACAGGGGTTTTAGTATTCGAAAGTAAAGATGTGGTTTAGTGTCCGTTGTCCCGCGCATCTCAGTATCTGATAGCTTACGCTATTGAATGAAAAGTAAGCATTACCTTATAAACAGGTCATATTATAGTATTAAATTGTATAATTAATTCATAAACAAAAACACAGATTCCGTGTTATCCAACTCGTGCACAGATTTACTGTTTCATGTACTTCTATAATTAAATAAGCTCTATTTTCAATTATCCAACACAAAATAGCTTTCCTGAAAGTATCGAATTTTCTCTCGCCATTTGTTCAACATATCCCATTCATAAATAAAATGGGCCACAGATCTCTGTGTACTTTTAATTACTAGTATTGGCAAATCGCTACCGCTTTGGCCAAAATGTCTCTCCTGGTGTTTTATTCTCTGAGTTCTAATAACACCGAATATATTATTGCCTTTTTCGGGTCGTTAAATGAGCTGTCAGAATTAGTTCTGGCATATTATATTCTAATATCAATTACCACCGAAGTCAAAATTGCCTTAGTAAAAAACCAGTTAAGTTCTTGGGTCGATACAATCGAATTTTCTTTATCTAAAGCTTCTGGCCTTGTTTAAGTGTTCGAGATCATTATTGATATTTTTGTTGATAATATGAATTATGGATTGAAAAAATTCAATCGCATTGTAGCTTGTAGTTACTTTCATTTACGTCACATCAAATTTCAACAAATTTCGACATTTTACAGCAATTTTCTGGATCAAGTAGTGGAGTAAATACTAGAACCAAGTCAATCGATTCTATGATCTTCGTAATTCTTTAATTGATGGAAAACTTCAAGTTTCTAGTGTTCTTACAAAGGTGTTCCAGATATCACAAATACATGATTCTTTCAGAAATTAGAGTAACTGGATTGCAATTGTTCAATTTGTAATTTAGTTTTCAGACAACAAGATGAACCTTGAGGGAGATTTAGGCTCTATATCTGGCGGGCGGATGAACCTAGTTGGCTCATTTCTGCTCGTGCTGCTGTTATAGATTTCATTTGCCTGTTGACATTGTTCTTGTTTCTTCATT
>NC_043003.1:31490826-31495826 GCF_006345805.1 Octopus sinensis
GAGCCGGATTGTTGCCCTGCAGAAAAGTTCCATCCTGTATTCTACAAGTATCCCAAGAGAGATCATTTCGATTTGAGGAGACGTTTTGTCACCAAACTACAAATACAATTATCTTGCTAACTTACATAGCTCTTCCAAAATTCACTCGCCGCGACGAAAAATACTTCTCCGGTACTGTTCTGACGTAGTCTACAAAATTCATATCTTTTCCCTCCAAATGATTTTGAAGACTGCGGAGTAAATGATAATAATCAGTTTGGGCAATGTCCGGCGAATATGGTGGGTGGGGCAGCGTTTCCCATTCAAACTTCATCCTCGCTGTATGTGGCCGAGCATTATTCTGATGGAAGAATGCCTTTCGTTTTGAAAACAAAGATGGTCTTTTTTCTAGGATGTAGTTTCCAGCTCGGAAGTTCTGGAACCACCGTTGCCACTGGCTTACGCTTATTGTCCGGTCCCCATATATTGCATTAAAATTACTCGCACTCTCCGTTGCGTTGTTGCCTTTATTAAACTCATAAAGCAAAATATGCCGAATATGCTCCTTTGTCACTTCCATTATAACTTCGAAAAAATAACAGTTAAAAATCGAACTTCACTCTTCCAAAGTTGCACTAAGAATAAAGATAAGGAAAATCACTACTTGCTTTTATAGCAAGTTGAAGCAGGTAAGTAATCCCGACTCCCTTCGAATACTAGTTTATGCAATCGAAAAAACCGCATTTTTTATGGGATGACCCGATATGTAAGGTTGGCCAAAAGTCACCTGACAGTAAGTTAAAACCATTTAATTCCAAGACATATTTATGTTTAACAACTGAATGAAGTTGATAAAACCATCTAAATAAAAGGTGATTTTAACTAATAGCATTCAATCATTAAACACTCATAGATGGAATGAATAAATAAAATTGAATATTAAGTATTTATGGAATTTTAATTTACTGTCGGGTGATTTTTGGCCAATCCTTTATATTTAAAAATGTCATCCTCGCTGTATGTGCCCGAGCTTTATCCCGATGGAAGAACAGCGTTCGACTTGAAACACGAGAGATGGTCGTTTTTCTTCTACCGCTGACTTTATATATATATATAACGGGAAGGTTTACGAAAATAAACAAAAGACGAAGGCAGGTGGAGTACAAACAAACAATGTATTAGTATGGCGCTCAGGAATAGAAATAAAACGAGTCTTTTACGTTTCGAGCCTACGCTCTTCGACAGAAAGATACGCAGAAAAGAAACAAGGAGAGAAAAAAATTGCGTGTAGGGGCTCACGATCCAACATATATATATATATATATATATATATATATATAATATATATATATATATATATTATATATATATAAATATAAGGTTCTTTGAGTTTCTGTCTACCAGATCCACTCATGAGGCTTTGGCAAGGTGCCGTGCAGTAGGACTGAACGCAAAGCCATATAATCAGGGACAAGTTACTTAACCACACATCCACATCTATGTCTATTATAAACTATTATATTATATCTGTACTATTGTATGGCAGCTTTTTTGTGAAGTTAGCACTTTTTGAAAAACAGCATATATACATAGGAATATAGTGAGAAGTCTATTTCGTTGTCCAATAAAAGTCCCACTATCAACCCTCACTGTTATATACCAGTTGTAATTAACACACCTTTGCCTTTTCTACTGAATGATGCGACCGTATTCATCTCAAGGGATCGATAAACCAAAAGAATGTTTCACGTCTGAACATTCTTTAAAATATAGACATGTTTTCCTGTTTTAGTTATAAACCGTAGATAACCTTGCTTGGTTAATTCACATAACAATGAAAATAATACTTTCATTCTATAGATAATATTTTCAGCCACAAAAAATAATTTTCTAGCTTTTGCAGATACGAGCTCTAACTCTAAACTATCAACACAACAGGCAGGTTGATTTCAATTGTAGATGTTATCTATTCCTCCCATATAATATGAACTAGGTTTTGAAGAAAATAATATAATCTTTATCTTGTTCCATGTTTCAATAAATCACCAGGTTACCCACAATCTGTGTTAAGCATAAAATCTTTTTATGTTCAGAGTTGCGTATTTTATCAATCACCTAGTTTTTATCGCTGTAATAGCAAGACTGTATACTAACCCAATTGGTATTCGTGTAACCAATTATGTAAAATTAAAATCCAGTTGGAAGTAACATGAAACCAGCAAACGTACACATACTCACGCATTCATGCAATCACAACTACTCACAAGCACACACACGTATATATTTCTATTAAGCGTCTACCAGGCACTCATATCCTTATCAGTCAGTAACTTGGATTTCATTTATGGAGAAAAAAATTTCCCCAAGTATAGTTTTCAATAGTAGAAATACTATACTGTTGAATATACATTATCTTTTTAAACAGTTGATTGGCATTGTACATAGAACGTTTCTGTAGTTGTAAACTGAAGCTCTTAGTATTACGCTGTAATATGACAATCTTGGTCGTCACTCGTAAGTGAGTATTATTTGCTAGCATGTACAATACATTCGCAAATTGCTTTAGGTGCTTGTATAGATGCGAACAGACATAGAAACCATTTCACGGTCTAATCATGTACAGACTCGCAGAAACACCCTGGATGCGATAACTGGATAGAGAAAAGGCCAGTCAAGCACTGAACTGAAATACATCAGTTGAATAGAGTGTAGAAACGTGAAATGAAATACCTTGTTCAAGGAGATGGTGCATCACAAGGTCCAGGAATCAAACCTGTGGTCATATGACCGTAGCTCCAACATTCTAGCCATTACCTTAAAGGGATATTGCGAGCAGGTAAAGGATTCTTGAAAAATTTGAGTGAGATAGAGAGGTAGAGCGAGAGAGGGAAAGAGAGGAAGAGAAAAGAGAGAGTGAGGTTATGAGACGTTTTGGCACATATATATTGGACCCGCTCTTTTGGAATTACTGATTCAATGTTGATATTAGATATCTTAATGTTTCTCTCGTGTCCCCTTACTTTATTTGTTTGAGTATATTTCTCTATATGTGCATAAGGAGAGGAAAAGTGCTTATGTCAATCGTTTCTCATCCTCTCTGCCTGTATGTGTATATATTTCTGCCCGTACGCGCGTGTCTTTGCCTGCAGTGACAAAATGTACTGTTTTCAAAACAGGTTCAATGTCAAGTTAGCCTTGTCAAATCGTCGGCACCCAAGCAACCGCGCCTACACATATTATTCCAAGTAGTTTACTGGAAAGCATCTATAGGGAAGAAGATGCGGTTGAAATATTAGCAATTTTAGAGAAATATATGCCGTTGTAAAAAGTAAAACGAAAGGCGACATATCAGATTACTACCTTGTCACTCTACTTGCAAGAAATAACAGCCGAATAGCCTTCAAATCATATAACAATCTTTAAAAAATGGACGAACACCTGAGATATTATAATAATATATAACCCCAAAATATGGGATTGCCAACTAAAATACCGTTCAATAAAAGTGTTTGTGATATGGGCTTAGGTATGGCTAAATCATAACATAAACATCAATATTTGTCGGCATCACAGCTAATAAATAATAACGAATGGAGACAAGTTCATTTAAAATTCAAAGGTTATAGTCGATATATTCCGCTATTAAAAATATCACACTTTTAAGTATATTTTCTTAAGTCATTCAAGGACGTTAATGAATCAGATTAGATTCAAGCTGAAATATGTATTAAAATAAATCAGATTCATTTCAAGAGGAAATATGTATTAATATAAAACAGGTTCGTTTCAAGGGAAAATATGTATTAAGATATCAAGTAATATTCTAAACTGTGTTTCATCACTGCCACTTTCTACATTATTTTCCTGAAAAGCTGCGTGTATCTTGCTTTTCTGCTCATTTTCTAAAATATAGAGAAAACATATTTTAAATTTAGATATGATTTTCTTTCTAAAGATAGGGGTTTGCATTAAATTCATCACATACACTCATAAGGATATTTGAATGCAAATCATCAGCTTAGCGGATCACTCATTTACACAATGTATGCATGGTGTGCAACAGGAAAATGTCTGTTTAAGAATATTAATAATGGAGTTAATGCTACGGAGAATTAAGTATATTAAGAACATATTAATCTCTAGTGAAAGAATACAAGGCCAGGGCACATTATTTCATCGATTTATAATTGCAGTCACATTCTTGAACAATATACTAAAAGCGTTACCAAATTCGTTTTGATGATATGCGTGAGCAAATACATTCGTATATATATATATATATATATATATATATATATTATATATATATATATACGGTTTAAGTAATTGAGATTCAAGTAAATTCTAATGAATTCACATGAATATGGTCCTTAACTAGGATGCACCGGAAATCTATATGGTGTTAACCATACGACAAGTGGGGTGATTACAAATAGGAAAAAAGCAACAAGAATGGATTAAAATATCGGTACAATTGTTTCGTACGAGGACATCTTTAATAAGCTACAAAAAATGCAGTAAATATAGATGGCTCGTACTCGTCAGTCGAAAAAACATCAGAGATTCCCAAACATCAAAAGGGGTAGATACAAATGAGGGTGTAAATTTAACTGCATTGAAGAAAGTTCGATTCCTGGAGATCCGATGAAAGGTCTTGAAGTTACAGAATTTGTGCATGTCCATATATAGTTCATAGTGAATTGTTAATCAAGTTATGTGAAGAAATTTTGGATACAGTCATGCGAAATTTCTGAGAATCCGAGTAAGAAGCAAAGTGACAGTCATATCGTGTAGAGGAACAGATTGTTATAGAAATTTACAAGAATCACAGATAAGTGAATCGAACTTTCTTCAATGCAGTTAAACTTAAACCCTCATTTGTATCTACCCCTTTTGATGTTTGGGAATCTCTGATGTTTTTTCGGCTGACGAGTACGAGCCATCTATATTTACTGCATTTTTTGTAGCTTATTAAAGATGTCCTCGTACGAAACAATTGTACCGATATTTTAATCTATTCT
>NC_043003.1:31500826-31510826 GCF_006345805.1 Octopus sinensis
TTATATATAATATATATATTATATATATATATATATACATACATACATACATACATACATACATACATACACGTGCGCACACACATGTACATATGTTGGGTCATTCCTTTAATTGCATGAACTAAATGTCGGAGGGGGAAGGAATAAACTACCTGCATCAATTTGTTATAAAAGCAGGTAGTAATTTTACCACTTACTTATTCGTAATGTAAATGTTGAAGAGTGAAGTTCGATTTTAACTGTAATATTTTGAAAGCTATAATTGAAGTGGCAAAGAAGTATATTCGGCATATTTTCCTGTATGTGTTCAATAAAGGCAACAACGCAACAGAAAGTGCTAGCAATATTAATGCGGTATATGGAAATGGAACAATAAGCGTAAATCAGTGTCAACGGCGGTTCCAGAGATTCCGAGCCGGAAATTACAGCGTAGAAGACGAGCCTCGTCTTGGAAAATCAGTAGAGCTCGACGAGAACGCTCTGAAAACTCTGGTAGTACAAACTCCAATCTGAAATATTGAGGAACTAGCAGAGAGGCTTGGATTTGGTCATTCAACCATTCGTCAACACCTGCATGCCATTAGAAAAGTTAGCAAATTGGGTCAATAGGTTCCTCACAAACATTCCGAGTAATGGCATGCAGAGAGTGAATGTGTGTTCTTCTTTACTGGCACGTCTCACGAATGAACCTTTATTGAACTGAATAGTAACTGGTGACGAGAAACAGGTTCTCTATAAAAGTGTTAAGTACCGAAGACAGTGGGGAGGGAAAAGAGAGGCACCAGTACCTCCGGCAAAAGAAGGTCCTCATCCACGTAAAGTGTTGTCATCTGTGAGGTGGGATATGAAAGATTTAGTCCACTTTGAACTTTTAAACCCAAATCAAACGATAACAAAAGAGATCTACTGCGTGCAATGTGAGTGGCTTAAGTCAACACTAGAAGAAAAATTATCATCTTTGGTTTTAAGACAAAAGCCAAAGATGTTCTTCCATGAGGATAATACTTGGCCACATACAGCGTGGATGACAATCGAAAGGCTGCAGCAATTTGAATGGGAAACGATGCCCCCCTCACCATATTCGCCGGACATTGCCCCCATCTAATTGTCATTTATTCTGCAGTCTTCAAACTCATTTCAAAAATATGAATCTTGTAGACTACGTCAGAACAGTATTTTTCGTCACGGACATTTGAACTTTGGAAGAGGAGTCTTGCAAGTCTACCAGATAGATGGAAGAGCATTCCAGAAAACGAAAGAGAGTATATATTAGATTAAAAAAGAACTTTATCTTAATTTTGAAAAATAAAAGAATAAAAAAGGTTAATTTTTATGGGATAACCCAGTACATTTATATGTATGTGTGCACGTGCGCATGTGTGTGTGTGCGCATGTGCGAGAAATATTCATTCTCTCGTACATATCCATATGCGGGGGTCGTAGATTTGCGGGTGCGCTGGAATGGGTAGTGCGGTGTATGCGTGTGTATGCACGCTTGGATATGTATGCGTGTGTATGTATGCATGTGTCTATGTATGCATGTGTGAGCATGTGTACGGGAATGTATGGATGTGTATAAGGGTCGGTGTGTCGGTGTGCGTGTGGGTGTCCGTGTGCGCGAATGCCCATGTATGTCTTCATATTTGATTACTTCTGCACGCGCACTCCGTATATGGAAGAGGAGTTAAGTGTTTTTTGGAGAAGCGGTATACTACACAGACGCTGTGGGTTGGTGATTAGCAGCTCTGCTCATGGTGGTTGGTGAGCCTATCCTTCTGTCTTATAAGGGTAAATACCGATCTTCCTCTGCTGTCCTTACAACTGTAGTGTGTTAGAAATTTACTTTCTTATGATTTGATTGATTTTGATTTTTCCAGTTTCAGCTTATGAGCTGTGGCCATGCTGGGGCACCGCCATTTGGTGTTGCTACTTGGTTTCACTTCATGAAGGCTTTCTAGCAGCTGCTATTTGGTGCATGAGAGAGTTCGATGCAGCTGCCCTCATCTGCCCCTCCTGCCGTGAAGTTGGTTCATCTGGGACACCTGACAGGAAGAGATCCAGCTTCATTTTAAAGACATCTGTATCCACCCCATGCAGGTCTCTCAGGTTCTTCGGGAGGATATTGAAGAGCTGTGGGCCTCGGAAGCCCACAGCTCTTCAATATCCTCCCGAAGAACTTGAGAGACCTGCATGGGGTGGATACAGATGTCTTTAAAATGAAGCTGGATCTCTTCCTGTCAGGTGTCCCAGATGAACCAACTTCACGGCAGGAGGGGCAGATGAGGGCAGCTGCATCGAACTCTCTCATGCACCAAATAGCAGCTGCTAGAAAGCCTTCATGAAGTGAAACCAAGTAGCAACACCAAATGGCGGTGCCCCAGCATGGCCACAGCTCATAAGCTGAAACTGGAAAAATCAAAATCAATCAAATCATAAGAAAGTAAATTTATCTGCATATTACACACACAAACACACGCAAAACACACACACACACACCACACACACACACACACACACACACACACACACACACACACACACACACACACACACACAATACTCCAAGATCAATTCTGATCCGGAACGGTAGTACTTTTCAAGATCTCTTCTGTGGGTTAAATAGATGGAGGACATTCTCATTAATTTTGAAAAAGTCGTTCAGATGGCAGCTCTTCTAGAGAAACTATATACTGTACTCTGAAATAAAATTGCTGTCAAAATAGTTCCGGTCACCTAGCTTATTATGATGACCGGGACAGTTACAAATGTGTTATGGAAGCTTTTGGCACATAAATATAATAACATACATGTGTTTCACTATCATTTTATTTCCCGATCCGTTTTATACTTTATTAAGTCTTATGATGTATATATAAACATGTATATATATATATATATAAATATGTATATATGTATATATAAACATAAATGAGTGTATCTATCTATCTATCTATCTATCTACTATCTATCTATCTATCTATCTATCTATCTATCTATCTATCTATCTATCTATCTATCTATCTCTCTCTCTCTCTCTCTCTGTCTATCTATCTATCTATCTATCTATCTATCTATCTATCTATCTATCTATCTATCTATTACTTGTCAAGCTTCAAGCATATAGTTTCCATCCGGATATTATACGATGGGTTGGTGCCTTCCTCTCAGATCGCTCCTTCCAAGTCCAAGTTAATGGTTCGCTGTCCGACGTCTCCAGTGCGAGCAGTGGCGTGCCTCAAGGCTCAGTGCTTGGGCCCTTATTGTTCTTAGTCTTCATAAAGGACTTGCCCGGCGACCTCACGCAACACACCCTTCTATTTGCCGATGATGTCAAACTGGTCGCTCCTCGCGGTGATATATAGAGGATCTTCGTCGATGCCTCCACCAAATTTGGAGATGGTCTAACGAATAGGACCTGTGTTTGAACGTGTCAAAGTGCTGCCATCTGTCTGTTGGCCCTTCTCCTGCAACTCAACTTGATTTCGAGCCGGGTCGTCTGCTGCTGGAGAGGACCGACCAGGTAAAGGACCTGGGTATCTTGGTGGATTCTTCCTTTTCGCCTTCGGCCCAGTGCGTCCATGCTGTCAACAAAGCAAGCGGAGTTCTGTTCTTGATTCGACGGTCATTCGGAATGCTCACAGCAGCCATATTCCTACCGCTCTATGTCACGCTGGTGAGACCCATATTGGAGTACGGGATTCAAGCCTCTTCTTCTTATCTCTTCAAAGACATACAGCATCTCGAAAGAGTCCAGGAGCTGGCTACCCGCATGGTTCTTGGTCTCAAGCATTTGTCTTATGAAGAAAGGCTGAAGACGCTCGACCTTTATTCTCTAGAAAAACGACGACGTCGTGGTGATCTCATTCTCGCCCACAACATCATAAGCGGAAAGTGTAACCTCTCGAAAGAGCTGTTCTTCACTCCTGCTCCAGAGCGTCGGCTGCAGGGTCACTCCGAAAAGCTCTATCTGCGACGATCTCATCTCAATCGAAGGAGAGGGGCTTTCTCCGTCCGGGTTGCGGATCCGTGGAATAAGCTGCCGGACGGGATGGTGAAGATGCCGACGACTGCTCGGTTCAAAGTCTCCCTTGACCACAAGTGGCCTGAACTCTTTACATGAACACCACCCTGTACATAACTCCATGTCCCCCTACATGGCTTTGCTTTTTGCTTTTTGAGCCAAAAAATTAACTAACTAACTAACTATCTATCTATCTATCGATCTATCTATCTATCTATCTATCTATCTATCTATCTATCTATCTATCTATCTATCTATCTATCTATCATCTATCTATCTATCTATCTATCTATGCATATATATATATATATATATATATATATATATATATATATATATGTATAGAAATTAAATATAAAATATAAATTACAAAGTGAGACAAGAACGCAAAAACACACAAAGAGACGACACAAAAAAAAACAGACAGGTCACTCGAAGCCTCTAATCTTCAGTCGGGAACCGGATCATCTTAGCAATTTCGGCTGTTTAATCTCGATATCTCTCCGAACCGGCCAGCCCCAAGGAAAAACTAAGCCACAGGCATTAGATTTCTTGGAAAGAGGATCGAATGTATACGAAACAAAGACAGGATGCCACACGAATATAAATACAAGAAACAAAAAATAGAAATAAAAAGCAAGAATGGTAAACGGGACAAAAACAGCGGGCGTCTTACGACTTTAGACAATTTTTAACTTATCTTGGCTGGCGTATTTGAAAAATGCCTTTGCGGCCAACGAAAACAAACGTTAACATGGCAGCGGTCAAGCCGAAAAGACCAGTTTGAAGACGGTCACGTGGGAGCACGGAAGAAAAAGAAAGAAAAAGAAAAGCAGGGAGCAAGGAATCAAAGAGAGAGAGAGAGAAAGAAAGGGACGAAGGCACCAGGGGGGAGAGAGAGAGAAGGAAGGAATCAAAGAGGGGAGAAGAAACAGGATTGGCTTAGCAATAGAAATGACGGTGCAAATAAGAATGGGGAAGAATCATATATATATATATATATAGCGGCGTACATACACTTTGTTCTCTTATATGTATATATATATAAATAAATAAATAAATAAATACACACAAATAAATAAATAAATATATATAAATAAATAAATAAATAAATACACACAAATAAATAAATAAATAAATATATATAAATAAATAAATAAATAAATAAATACACACAAATGGCGGTGCCCCAGCATGGCCACAGCTCGTGAGCTGAAACTAGATAAAATTTAAAAAAATAAATAAAATAAAAACATACACACATATTTACGTTTGTGTGTGTGTGTACCTTATTTTACAATTTCAGCACATTTTCTGTAACGCTCGTTTGTTATACGGTTCCATTACAATGGCAAGAGTCACGATAATATGTTTGCAACAGTGGGTGTAATAAATCCCACGTGACTATTCTGCTCGAAAACACGAGTTTTTGTGAGGTGTGTTGCCGCTTTTTTCCCCATATTCAACGGATATACTCTCCAGCGTCGCACGATAATCGTGCAAACATACGCAGACACACGCAGACATAGGCATAAGATTACGTAGGCATACAAAGACACTGAGACACTCACAAATGCAATTGTATGCGTGCTTATTTGTGTGTGTTTGCGTGTGTGTATGATTGTATAATGTTGGAAAGAGAAAAATATTGGTGTACACTAGAGATGTGTCAGATCAGTAAGTCAGAATGATTATAAGCGTTTTTTACTCACATCTTTGAAACCTTTTTTATAATACGATTACGTGTCATATACATACGACATACAGGAGACAGGTGGCTGAACCGTTAGCACGCCGGTCAAAATGCTTAGCGGTATTTCGTCCGTTTTTAACATCTGAATTCAAATTCCGTCGAAGCCAAATTTTTTTCTTCCATCATTTAGGGGTCGATAAAATAATTACCAGTTTATCACTGGGGTCAACATAATCGACTTGCCCACGCCGTCGAGAATGCTGCTTTGGTGCCAAAATTTGAAATCAGCATTATCATCATCATCATCATCATCATTGTTATTATTATTATTATTATTATTATTATTATTATTATTATTATTATTATTATTCAGTAGTTTTATTTTTATAGCGTGCTTTCACTTCACTACCGAGCGCAGCTCTGTGTGCCTTGGGTATGTGCTGTGATTTGTTGTAATGCTCTGATGGTTATTGTATGGAAAGTGTTCTGCGTAGGATGTGTGCAGTGCCTAGTAGTGCAATTTTCTGTATGTTATGTGTTTGTAAGTCCTGGTGTTTTTGTTATGTATTTGTCTGAATATTTTTTTATCATGCCTAATGCACCTACTATGATAGGAATTGTTTCTGTTTTCAGATTCCACATTCTAGTTACCTCTATTTCCAGGTCTTTGTATTTTGAGAGTTTCTCCATTTCTTTTAGAGACACGTTGTCATCAGCCGGTATTGATACATCAATTAGAAAGCATTTTTTTTCTTCATGATCTCTGACAACTATATCTGGTCTGTTGGCCTTAATTTCTCTATCTGACTATATCTGGTCTGTTGGCCTTAATTTCTCTTATTATTATTATTATTATTATTCTATGTTTGACTTTTGCTTTATATTTGTACAAGTTGGCTCCAAGTCTCACCCAGAGACCTCAAGAGACAACAGGGTTGGAAGTTCATGTTGTTGTTATGCCTAGTGTGCCATATATTTGGGGGGTGGGGATGTTGTACTAATGAATGTCTAAAAAAAAAGTTTTTTTTTTTTTTTTTTTTTAAACCGAAAATTATGGTTGTTTTAAACCTTGAGGTTACATAGAGAGTATTTTGCGTAGGATATGAGCAGTTCCCATGAGCACTATCTTTTGAACTTCTGCCATTTTTGGGTTTCCTGGTATCTGAGTTAGGTAGCTATCAGCCCCTTTTGCTATCATTCCCAGGGCACCTATGACAACAGGTATTGTTTTAGTCTTCAGCTTCCACATTTTGCTGATTTCTATTTCAAGATCTTTATATTTGCTCAGTTTTTGGTAGGTCCTGACAGATACGTTTATATCGATTGGGACAGTCATATCAATGAGGAGGCATGTTCTTTGTTTGAAGTCTTTCAATACGATGTCTGGCCTATTTGCATCTATCTTCCTGTCAGTTTGAATGGTGAAGTTCCAGAGGAGTGAGATGTGGTCATTTTCAAGCACTGGGGGTGGTTTGTGTTCCCACCAGTTTTTTCATGGGGCAAATCCAGGTTTTTACAGATTACCCAGTGAATATATTGTGCAGCTCTATCGTGCCTGTTGAGATACTCTGTAGGCGCTAGAAGACTGCACTTGGAGACCACATGGTCAATGGTTTCATTTTGTTGCTTGCATACACGACACGTTGGACTGCTTCTGATCTTTAATATGTTGGCCTGGTAGTTTCTTGTTGGTAGGCATTGATCTTGAGCTGCTATGATAAACCCCTCTGTTTCAGATTTTAAGCCAGAGGCCATTAGCCATTGATGGGTCAGGGCTTTGTCGATATCTGCATTATTCGCTCTCTTTGGGTATTTGCCATAGAGAGGTTTTTCTTGCCATTTATTATTCAGAATATCTAAGGCCGCAGTTTTGGCACGGGTTTTCATGCGCCTAGCTTTTTCTGTGCTTGTTTCTTGTATGTCTATCTCTAATTCCGAAATTGGTTGTATTCGGAATTCACTTAGATATTCCTTTGCCTGTTTTGTGACTGAGTATGATGCTTTCTTGTTTTCATGTTTTGAGACAAGTTTTAACATCCAGTCCTCAGAGTTTTTCAGGTAGGTGTCTAGGCCAATTGTAGCAATCTTCATTGTTATTGCCAGTTGCAAAAGACCACGGCCTCCCTCTTTTCTTGGCAGATAGAGTCGTTCTGTATCTGCCTTAGGGTGGTGCATTCTATGCATTATCAACAGTTTCCTTATTTTTCTGTCGAGCTGACATATTTCAGTAATTGACTAGTTAACAATATTGAAACTGTAAGTCACGACTGGTATAGCTAATGCATTGATTGCTTCGATCCTGTTTCTTGCATTCAGCTCTGTCTTGAGTATTGCTCTCACTCTTCGATAGCATTCTCTCCTGATCCTTTCCTTCATCTCTGAATGCCTTATTCCGTTCCCTTCAATTACCCCTAGGTACTTGTAGCTCTCCGCTGGGTCTAGTTCTTTTATGACATTCTGTTGGTCAAGGTTAACGTTAGATGTTTCTGTCATTTTTCCTTTGATAAAGGTAGCCTTTGCACATTTATCGAGGCCGAATTGCATTCTGATGTCGTCACTGAATTGTTTGACTATCGCTAGTAAGCCCTTGAGTTGTTGATCATTTTTTGCAAAAAGCTTTAAATCATCCATGTAAACGAGATGATTTATATTTTTATCAAACATTTTATACCCGTACTGCGCGTCATTGAGCAGCTTTGAGAGAGGTATTAAGGATAAACAAAAGAGGAGTGGTGACAGTGAGTCACCCTGGAAAATGCCACACGAAATTTTTACATCACCAGCATTTAGGGATTCACTGTCACTGTTCAGAGTTAGTGTGGTTCTCCATGATCTCATACTTACAGTCAAGAAGTTTCGCAGAGTTGGTGCTATCTTATACATTTCAAGGCATTTCCTAATCCAGCTATGTGGTAGGCTATCAAAAGCCTTTTTATAGTCTATCCAGGCTTGATAAGTTTTTGTGTCGTTTGTGACAATCTTCTAAGATCATCTTATTGATGAGTAGGTGGTCTTTACAGCCGTAGGATCCACGTTTACATCCTTTCTGTTCATTAGGGAATATGCTGCTGTCTGTTAAAAAACTATAGGTATATTCCGTCAGGACAGATGTTAGTGTTTTGTACATAGTTGTTAAGCAGGTTATGGGTCTATAGTTTTTTGGTTCATTTGTTTCTTCACTTTTTGGAAGCAGGAATGTTAACCCATTAACTAGCCAAGGAGGCATCCTACTAGGGTGTTGCAAAACATCATTGTACAGTTCTGTTAGCAGTTCATGGCTCTCTGGGAAGGCATTCAGCCAGAAGTTAGGAATTTTATCCTTTCCTGGAGACTTCCATTTGCTTGACCTCCTGAGAGCAGATCTTATATCTTCTACCTTGACACCCTCCCACTTTTGCTCTTCTAAGGGGTCCAGTTCTGTAGATATTCTGTCAATCCAGGGGGCCTTTTCGTTGTGTGTTTTTTCTTCTGCCCAGATTTTATTCCAAAATCTCTGCACTTCTTCTTTTGATGGTACAGACCCTGCAGTAAACGCTGTTTTTCCTATCTTCCTGTAAAAATTCTTGGTGTTATTTTTGAACATGTTGTTGTCCTTGAAAAATCTAACACGCTTTTCATACCTCGCTATGCGGGCAGCTTTGGCAGATACCTTTTGTTTGATGGTTTCTATGGTGGCATCAATATCAAGTATAGTTTTCATATTGTATTTTTTCAGTAATTTTTGGGTTTTTGTAGGTTTGGTAGTCTTGTGAGCCTTAAGGTTTTTCAAATATTCAATGTCAGATCTAAATACTTTAATTTGTTGTTGCAGACGCTCTTGCCAAGAAGGCTTTTTGTGGGACTGTTGCCGTTTTCTAATCTTTACACCACATAGGATCGTTGAGATTTTCGCGGATGCATAGTATAGGTGGTTGAGGTTTGTGATATCAACATCATTAACTGAAATTATATCCTTAAGTGCAAGCCGGATTTTACCAATTATTTTCATGTTTTTTGGTTTAGAGTTGCGGATTTTAGGAAGTGTATCACGCTCATCCATGCTGGGTTCTTTAATTTTCAGCCATTCAATCATGATTTGATTTTTTAGCTCATGTAGTTCTGTTGGGTCAATATTTGTGTGACTTTCTTTATCTATTTGATGCTCATCTGTCTTAGTGTTTATGATTGGTTCAGGGCGTATTTCACTTTGCCTATCACTTATACTAACTCTTTCAATCCTCTCTTCGTTTTTATCCGCCCTGGGCTGGTCTATAATCATTTCCTGTATTATCTTCTTCGTAGCTGCA
>NC_043003.1:31515826-31548326 GCF_006345805.1 Octopus sinensis
AACTGCATATGTCTCAGATATCTTTATCGGAATAAACTTGCTTGCTTTTATTTGCGCTGTATCTCTGATCTAAGGATAACATCCTCCACTCCTGCACTTTGGCCCTAAATATTTTTATATCCGCTTACACTTTCCCTCTGTTTATGGTACTAAAACATTATGCATGTCATATAGAATTGATCCACTTTGTTTCATCAGTCCTAAAAGAATATGCCGTATTTCCAAATCTCTCAGCCGGTCATTGTTGTCCCTTCAAAAATTTATTGTCCAAATGCCACAAGCATAATTCAAAACTTATCACAATTCTATCATGAGTTGTGATTACTCTAAACTTTAACTGAAAGCTGAAGAAGCGGTATGGAACACTGCAACACTTTAATTCTCTAATTTGTTACGAGACAGTTGTCTCATTTGCTTATTCTTATAGATTTGTTAAATCTTTTTCATATAAATAATCCCCACATTACTCACAAGCTTAAGATATTACAGGCATTAATGATAAGTGATTAGTATATCATCTTCAAAGTTTTGCCTAACATATACAACGTTAAAATATAAACTAGACTGTTTCCGTTTAGCACAGTCCAAAAGTCAAATCTCTCTATCGACATGCATAAAAAATAGATTTTTAATCAAGTTTATGAAGCCTCCATACTTACCTGCCTCAATGTAAATTTGTTTTTTCGAATATACCGCCAACTCTATTTCGCTCTGGAACGTAGATATCCTAATCTTTGATTTCTTTACCACTACAGTTCGTGACTGGCACTGCTGTTGCTATCACTCATAAACTGACGAACAAGATATCTTCATAATTTAATTTCCAACAATACCAAAAGCGATCGTGACTGGTACCGCTGGCGTGACCTGTCACGAACTGATGTTGAAAAAATACGGGATAATTCGTCAGCTGATAGCAAAGTCTTACGTGACTGAGGGCGTGTCCTATATTTCTGTGCAGAAACTTTTCTACTTTTATATACTGTGTAGCACACTTTGCTAAACAACACAAACCATAGAAGGCGTTATGATAAAAGCATATATATATATGTGTGTGTGTGTGTGTGTGTGTGTGTGTGCCTGTGTGTGTGTGTGTGTACGTCCATGTTTGAAGTTAAATATTCTACTAGATTTGGACATGGAATATTCAACTATCAATTCCAAATAGGTTTAATGATGAAACGTACGTAGGAGCTAAAAGTTTAAACTTGTATTGAACTTAATTTTATACTATAATATATGGATGCGTAGCGTTCAATCCTATAATATAAATAATATATATATATAATATATATATATATATATATATATGCATATATGAGTAGAGGACGTCACCACAAACAGTAAAAAACATGAAATACGAGAACAAATGAGTTGAATACGCAAACAACGAGAGAAAGAAATGGAAAACAGGACAAATAACATAAAGAATGACCCTTCATCAGTTGTCGCTTACCTATCTCCTACTCATTTCAAGCATTGAACGGCAATATGAGACTTCGAAGGCAGTTGCTCCCACAAAAGTCATACAAAAATTTGGGATTTATGGAGAGCAAAAGCTGTTAGTAAAAACAGGGCAGTGGAGACACACAAAGAAACCGCATGAAAACAAACATGGAGGGTCGTTAGATCAGACGAAGGTAAAATAGCGAACGCTGGAGATATATTTTCTTTGACAAAAGAGAGAAGTGAAAGATAGGACTGTCCAACCTCTAGGACAGCCCTGAAAAAAAAAGAAAGGTCATTACGGGAGGAAAAGAAAGATGGACGATGGTCACTTGTGAGTAACGAGAGAGAGTGTACGGGAGAGAAGGACAAATAGAAAATGCTGAAGGGAAGGAGAAAGGAATTAGAGAAAGGATGAGAGAGGAAACGGTAGAGGGAGAGAAATGTATAGGGAAAAATCGCATCAAAAAGTTTAAGATAAACTTACTTGGAAATGAATGCGTGGCTTTCAATCAAATAACAATATAAAAAAATATACATATGCACACACACACACATACACGCACAAACACATATACATATGCATATATGGGTATAGGATGTCTCAAACAGCAAACAAGTAATTTTATCTTAATCTCTTTGCAAAAATATTCTCATAGGTTGGAAACTAGAAAAGAGGTGTGGTCATGTGCTTCTAATTTAATGAACGTCATCATTACAACATTTGCCTTACCCTAACTCCAGCCAGCAAAGGCGTCAGTTATATAAAAAGTGTGGAGGACATGAATAAAATTTGCATAATTAAATTAAATATCAGCTAAAACAAATAACCCACACAGGCCAGCCACCTGGGTCTATGTATACATACATATATGTATATATACATATGCTAAAGATAATATGCATCGAATGTCCCGTCCGTGTTTTTCTTATATCGTCTATCTGGATGTTTTGCGTTCTTGTCCCATTTTGTATGTGTGTGTGTGTATATATATATGTATAAATATATATATTATATATATATATATATATATATATATATATATATATGTGTGTGTGTGTGTGTATATATATATGTATATCTATAAATATATATATATATAATATATATATATATATATATAGATATAATAAATCTCAGAGCGAGTTATAAACAGTAGCTACAACACATCGTGACGTATATTTGCCATTTAAATATGGCTAACCCCTAAGAGTGGATGCTACTGTAGTTTGTAGCCCCAGGAGGGGCTAAAGTGTATCTAAAATGTGTCTATAGCCAGCTGGAGGAGGTGTCCTCCTGGGGCTACAAACTACAGTAGCATCCACCCTTGGGGGTTAGCCATATTTGAATGGCAAATATACGTCACTATATAAATATATATATATATAAATATATAGAAAATAGTAAAAAGTGAAAAAACTACAGAAGGCTTGTTTTAAAAGGTTAAAAACTATATATTTGAGTCATTATGTCAGAAGAATGTTATAAATTTTTTTCATACAATGACATTTGTAGAAATGACCGGTTTCGCGTTCAGCTTTTCAAATTTCTTACATCGTTATGATTTCGTTAAGTAGTGTAAAGAAGAGTTCCAGGTAAGGGGAGGTAATAAGTAATTTCTTTCGGTGTAAGGGAGATAATCGCTTAATATTTCTTGCCTTTTTTTGGGGTGAGTTTCTCTGTATAAGAATGTTGGAGTGGTTAAGTTTGGGCTTATATTTTTTAACCTTTTAAAACAAGCCTTCTGTAGTTTTTTAACTTTTTTCTATTTTCTATATATTCAACCACGTGCTTTCACACACGAACTTTCTCACCTATATATATAATATATATATATATATAATATTATATATATATATTATATAATATATATATATATATATATATATATTATATATATAATATATATATATATATATATAGATATATATATATATATATATTATATATATATATATATATATATATTATATAATATATATATATTATATATATATATATATATATTATATATATATATATATATTTATGTATATATATATGCATAAATACTTACATATAAGTACATACTTACACATATATGTATATATACATGCATATATCGGTACAGGACGTCAAAAAACGTAAGCAGCATGGAAAAATGAAAAACGAGGACATGAAATACAACAACATGGAAAACGAACTTTTTTGCGAACAACGAAAGAAACAAACGGGAAAATATGACAGGCAACATAAAGAACAATCCCTTCAACAGTTGTCCACTGCTTTACCTACTCCGCTTTTCGAGCACTAGGACAAGATGCATCTTCGTCAAAACAGTTGCTCCCGCGAGGCAAATTAAATAAAATTTGGGATTTGCGGAGGATCAAAGTTGGTAACACGCACAGGAGAGTGAAAACAAACGGTAAGAACTGTTAAGCCGTAACGGGGTGAAGTGGTGAACGCTGGAGAAATTAGCTTTGACAGGAGACAGACAAAAATACGTGCTATGCCTGTGGCTGCAGAGGACAGAAATAAAGATGGCCGCTAATCACATGTGAGCAACGAGACTGTCAAGGAGGAAGAGACGGGGACAGATTGAGAACCATCAGAGGGGGAAGAGAAGAATTAGAGAGAGAGAATGGGAGAGAAAAAGGAAGATTTAATAGAATATGTAAAGAATATAAAGAAGAAGAGGGAGACAAAGAGAGATAGTGATAGAATAGTGTCGCATCAGAATTATTAAAATAAAACTTACTTGGGAATGGATGCGTGGCGTTCAATCACATAATAATGTAAATAATATATATATATATATATATATATTCATAAATACATACATACATACATACATACATATACATACTTACATATATTTATATATACACATGCATATATGGGTACAAGTGTGTACATGTATGTATTTGCATATATATATATATATATATATATATATATATATATATATGTTGCACACTATAGCAACACCTATGTTATGTTTTCATTATTCTGTTAAACATCTTGTCTTTTTTTTTAATTTCAGACTATTCAGATTTTCTTGGAACCACGCAAATAGCTTTTGAATGAAAGCATCCCATCTCGACATTTGTTTTCAGAATGAAGGGTAATGATACATATTAAGCTTACATTGGTTATATATTAACAAGAAAACCATAATAATATTACAACATTGATTGACATTGGTAAAATTTTTAGCAAAATCGATTCACAGAAAACCAAGAATTCTTGCGTTTCCCTCGTAAGCTATTAGCATGTTTCTGTGTGTGTGTGCGTGTGTGTGTGTGTGTGTGTGTGTGTATGTATGTGTTTGTGTATGTGTGTGAATGTATCTCTATGCATGCGGCTGCTTTATCCATCCATCCACCCATCCATCCGTCCATCCATCCATCCATCCGTCCGTCTGCTTGTTTGTCTATCTAAAAGATACCTTGATTAATTCTTTGCCATGAAACCACCTCATTTCTGGGAAGAGGGTATTTTCAAGTTAAAGGAAAGATGGAGACGCATTGTGCAACAAAACGGTTCATATTTGGTTGATTAAAAATGTAATGGCAAGTATTTATTGACCTTTTTCTTTCCTTTAAAAATCGGCACGAACTTTCCGGACAACACAATATGTTATACATCCATCCACCCACCCACCCATACATACATACTTACAGATTCCCCTCTCACATTCACACGTTTATTGCAGCAGTTTTGTAAGCTCTGTAAAAGAACTCGGAACGTTGTGTATCCAACCAGGCCTTTAGCGATACTCCTAAAACTAGGAACTTTTCTGCACCTTCTTATACATATATAGGACAGGCTTCTACACAGTTCCTGTCTAAACTTATCTTTTCTCTTATACTCTGATGATCTACCGATCTTGCAAAGCAAGTTTCCGTAAAGTAATATATTGTATGTAATGCAAAATAATGATTTTTATTTTTCAAATGACAGATATAAATTGGATGTGGAAAATTTAAATCACACGGTATAAAGAAGATAATAGAACGTTGTGAGAAATGAAATAGTTATATGATGAGCAAAGGAATAAATAAGAAATTGAAGCATGACGATATCATAGTTGTTTGGCATGGAAATGGAGAAGAATTTAAGAAAAAAATATATAAAAGCAGAAACTACACAATGTAAAATGAATGATCAATGAACTTCATTTGGGAATTGACCAAATTATCGTAAACTTTTTCATTTTCGCTGGAAGTATAAGAAAACAGTGAAACATGAATGATTAAATGAAAACAAAGGGAAATGGGAAAGAGAGGAATACACAGTTATGTAAATATGCAAAAGATCGAGTGTTCTGTAACTGTGATGGAAATGTACTTATAATTGGACATCGTATAAATACGAGCAATTAATTGTAGAAAACAGAGGCATTAGCTATTTTTGTATTGTTTTACTGAATTCATTTAAGTGACTGATGCCATGCTGGAGCACAGCATCCTTAGTAATTGTAATCAGGAATGTTTTTTTTTCACTCCCCTTCATATATAACTTTGACAATTCCACTACCGTTATTTAATGTATCTGTCACTTTCGCTATTTCCTCTCTTTTTCACTCACTCTGTTTCCTACCTTCCCATCAGTTCGGCGTTCTTTTATGTATCTGTCTGTCACCAACAACACACGAGCATGCGAACAAATATTATGAATCAGATATTCTTGCGTTCATTTATGTGTGTGTGTGTGTTCTATATATAAATATGTATATATAATGTATGTGCGTGTGTGTGTTCTATATATAAATATGTATATATAATGTATATATACAAAGTGTATATATCTGTATTTATGTATATTAAACTTTTTCATACTTTTTCATAGTTATATATATTTTTAAACAAATTATAATTATAAATATAATTTAATAATTTTTATTTTCAATTTAAATAATTTAAATTTTTCAATTTTATATTTTCTATATTTTCTATATTATATATTTTTTTATGTTTTTGTTTTGGTTTTTCACTGTTTGATTTGCCTATTAGTGGTTTTATCTCTAATTTAATTTATACAGATATATATCTCATTTGTATACATGTGTATATATAATGCGTGCACACACACACATACACACACACACACACACACACACACCACACACACACACACATATATATATATATATATATATATATATATATATTACAAAATTAGAGAATGGAGAAATATACTTAAATCAGTAAAACATCAACTATCCGATGATACTCAATCCATACTTTAATACACCATTACATATGAGTAAAGGCAATATATAAAATGAAATGAGATATACAGTAATAGTAAAAAGATAAAGAGATATAAGTAAAAAATTTTCAAATATAATATGCAAATAAATCAAAACTGACAGCTGTTTCGGCAGTGAGGACAGTCATACCTCATTTAACCTATAAGCCATAAAGGCAGGTATAAATGAGGCATTAACAAGGATGCCCCACGGCCTCTTCAGAGAATTAAATTAAATTTGTTATAATAGTGAAAAATATTATATAATCATATACATATAAATATAAAAATATAAAAATGTAAAATATAAAAACTTATACATCATAAAGCTACACTTATAAATATAATACACATTTGTACAAAAAAGGAAGGTAAACAGAACAAAATAAAACAAAATATATAATAGTGTATATATTAATATCAATAAGTACCGATATTATACATATTTAGCTAATAGTTTTTTTAATATATATAAAAAAAGGCTAACATATATGGAGATGAAAAATAATAATTAAATCCGTGGTACAGTTCATAAGATTCTAAAGCTATAAAAGTTAATAAAAATTACTATTAATAATAATAATAATAATAATAATAATAATATAATAATAATAATAAAAAATAATAAAAAATAGATACAGTTAAGTTAGCACCAAGTCCATCCTTACAAGATCGAAATAACTATGAGTAAGAAATGCTGACCACTAGGTAAAGAAAATATAGATTAATTCGATTGGCTATTGGTTTGAAATTTAAATCACAAAAGAAAATTATACGGTTGTTAGTCAGGGAACGCCAATATTCACACACGCATCTACAGATCAATCGCACATACACACATAGTAATATGTATATGCATACACTTATACACATACATAATTACAAGCAACAACTAGCACATAGATAAACAAAAAGGGAAGCAACTATGCTACAATTTAGTCCTTCAAAATTATAATTGTGCCTCAATAATAAAAGAAGAACCATTCATGCATTCCATAAAATATTTAATTTAGGGCATAGTTTCGGTTGTAGTAGCACAGATTTCCGTCGATTTCCGCAAAAAACTTCCACTTCTTTACATAAGCAATGAGAGCGAAAGGGACCAAGAGGAAGCGACCTTACGACGAGAAGGTTTCACTTTGAAGTCGGCCCGTGCGTGCTTGATGGGGTGTGGGAGACAGACAGTATGTTGTGTAAGTGAAGTGCTTCTGTTAGTGTGTGCGAAGAGAAAGACATACATATACACATACACCGAGTACATACATACATACATACACACACACACATACATAGATACATACACACACACACATACATACATACATACACACACACACACACATAGATACATACACACACACACACATACATGCAGACATACATATACACATACACCGAGTAAAAAATTACACTGAATCGACCATACATACATACACACATACATACATACATACATACATAACATACACACACATACATGCAGACATACATATACACATACACCGAGTAAAAAATTACGATGAATCGGCCATACATACATACATACACACACACATACTTACACACACACACATACATAGATACATGCATACATACATATACACATACATGCATACATACATATACACATACACCGAGTAAAAAATCAGTTATCTCTCTCTTTCACACATTACTCTCTCTGTCTCTTCGCACACACTAACAGAAGCACCTCACCCACACAACACACTGTCCGTCTCCAACACCCCATCAAACACACACAGGCCGACTTCAAAGAGAAACCCTCCCGTCATAAAATCGCCTCCTCCCAGTCTCCCTCGCTCTCACTACTTATGTAAAAAAACAAAAGCTTCTTACGGAAATCGACGGAAATCTGTGCTACGACATGCGAAACTTCGCCTAATTTAGATATAAATATATTTTTAAATATCAGTATGTTACTAAGTCAGATACTTATTTCATGGGTAACTTAAAATTTATAACACCGGTTTGTTGCAGAGTAAACATACGGTTGTTAGATTTATCGTAAGTTTGTTATGGTTTTAAGTACGCTAAATTATAAAATATAAAATATAAAATATATATTAATTTAAATATTATAAATAAGTCACTTATTAACTTAATAAATATAGTGCCATAATATACCAGTTTAGGCATTAAAGAATAGAAGGGGAAGTATTAATGTAAACGCTTATGAGAACATCACAAAAATTTTTTAAATAAATTTTATATTATAAAGACTTAAGATGAAAAGAGATAAAATAAATAAGAAGGAATAAATACGAAGGAATAAATACGGTTATACACATAATTATAAGTACAAACCAGTATATATGTATTCATATATTATTAAAAATTAAATAAAAATAAATGATAGATATGTATGTATAAAACTACCCCAGTATAAGTAAATAAGTAAAAAATAAATAGGTAGCAAATTAGATGACTTGATATGTATGTAAACATCTACACTTAAATAGGCAAATAAATAAATAAATAGAAGACTAGATGCAAAAATTGATAATATTACAATAAAATGGAAAATAAATAAAAATAATAAGTAGAGTGAATATATATGTTATATTGTTGAAAGTAAATATGTATGGAAGGATAGTTTAAAGTACAGATCCAGAAGACTATAGATATAAACTAAATATATGAGGCTGGTAATAATTATAAAGCATAATGCATGTAAATGAGAAAATGAAAAAATGAAAAAGGTTTATCAGTGAATAGCATAAGATACAAATTAAGGTGAGTACAAAAAGACCAAATATACAATAAAAACCTTCCAAATAAACACATACAAAAAACCTATAATCTCAACCTAAACCCACCAAACTCACAAAAGGCTCTCATATATTACATATTATACAATATCATTACATTATCCAGAGCTAGGTATCTACCCAAGATATATATATATACTATGCAATATACTATGCAATATTGGAAAACTTCAAAAATCACACATTACAAGGCAAGTACCAAAATGAATATGTTATTTTATGTCATATTGCAATTCTCTTAAAAAAAAACAAACAAAAACCCACATACAAAAAACAAGAACCAATAATACTAGACACATCCATTAATTATTATACAAATGTAGCTATAAAAATTATAAAATTATAAAATATATAACTTGTATACTTAGAAATTATAGAAGACCACAGGTATATTTAGTTAAAGAAGGGAGTTAAAAAATTAATAATAGTGGAAGTGCTAAGTTCTATTTGAATCTAGAAAAGGTGAACGGTAGCCTATGAATACAAAAGAAGTTTTTTTCATTAATGTTGTTAATAATTTGCCGACCCGCTTTAATAATGAAGAAAATTTCATTAATACATAGAGAGCATTTTTATTTTTTCCATTATACACAGGTGCTGAAGTTAGTATTTTCCAGTTTAATCTAAAATCTAAGTTCTTATTTTTAAGCTCCCAAATGTATGCACTTAGCCCTGTAGAGTACATTCTATTTTTATTCCTAAAAGTATATCTGTGATAATTCCATCTTTGTTTTATGCTATTCATAGTTGCCCCGATATACACCCTACTACTCAATTGTGTATCTACAGTGCATTGGTAAACTACCTCCTTCCTGAGGCATTGATTACCAAATACACATTTATTTTTATTTCTGCAATTACAAAGATTAACAGAATGAGGAAATCTAAAATTGGACAACACCCCTATACTACTATTCACATTATAAGTGTTACAATTGTTATCATCATCCAAACCCAAAATCAACGAATGAGTTAATTTCACATTATCGGCTATATTCCTATCACTAGTACTAGTATTGGTAGTAGTAGTATGATCTATTTCATTTATATTATCTCTGACAGGTATGGTGCACTCATTATTAGTAAGGAGGTTGTTCCCATTTGTTCCAAGAAAGTTTCTATTCCTATTATTAATGAAGAGGGGCAAGTTTACCTGGTCTAAATTCAATTTTCTATCCTTATAGAAGTGATCCAGTTTCTTATATATATATATATATATATATATATATAATGTGTGCATTACGTAGTCGGTCGATTCAGCTGAAAATATGCACACCTATGTTAAAAGTGCTGGCAAGTTTGCATGACAACTATGTTTTTCCTCAAATGAAAGGCGTCACCTCTAGGACAAAATTCCTCATCTTATAAAATGTGGCTCCAGTAGACCAGAATGAAATCGGGTTATATTAACCAAAATGTGAAAAGGGGTCTAAATGGGGCTGGAAGGGGATTAAAATTTCAAGGAGCGGTTGTTTAGGAATTCTCTGTTACATCAAGCTAAAAAATTTGCGCCAGCCTTTTAACCGTCATTGTGTTGCCGTCCATGATAAAGAAGTTTTGAATGCTTGCCATGGTGAGTCTACTGTCGTGAGAAAGAATCACTTCAAAACTTGGTGTTTACGAATTTTCTTTTACATCAAGTTCAAAATTTTACGCTAGCCGTTAAACTGTCAATACGTTGCTGACCGTCGTTAAGAAATGCCAGCCATGGTGACTCTACTATCCTCAGATTCTATCACTTCAAACTTTGGTTTCCAATATTTTATTATTTTTATTCAGCTCGCAAGTTCGTCTGTCCCTTTTAAAAGTTAGCGTTTTGCTGTCTGCCTTGAAGCAGACCTTTCCGTTTCCACTGCCTGATATTTATGATTGATCTTTCTAAATATTTTATTTCTCAACTTACTCAAGATCTTCTGTTGTTTATAAATGGGAGTGAGATAGATAAAGATAGAGAGTCAGCGAAAGCGAGGGAGAGTCCGAGAGAAAAAAAAAGTAAGAGAGTGGGAAAGTGAGAGAGAAAGGAGAGAGAAACAAAAACGGAGAATCATCATCATCATCATCGTTTAACGTCCGTTTTCCGTGCTAGCACGGGTTAGACAATGTGACAGGGGTCTGGGAAGCCAGGAGGCTGCACCAGGCTCCAGTCTGATCTGGCAGTGTTTCTACAGGTGGATGACCTTCCTAACGCCAACCACTCTGTGAGTGTAGTGGGTGCTTTTTTCATGCCGCCGGCACAGGTGCCAGGGGGGGGGGGGCTTGCAGCGGCAACGATCGGTTGGTGCTTTTTACGTGCCACCGGCACAGAAGCAAGTCAAGGCGGCGCTGCAATCGGCCACGTTCGGATGGTGCTTTTTACGTGCTGAAAGGAAGCAACAGAAAGTAACAACCACACTCTTACCCGCGCGTAGAGCGGGTCACCTTCAGCTAGTATAATTATATAGAACCTACTAATATATTACACTAAAAGAATACGAAGCGGCGACGAGGGCAAAAATTAACTTGGAAAAGTCAGTGGGCTCGCGGTTTGTCACCTGGAGAAGCAAGGCCATGCCGTCCAACAGCGTCTCCATTCTGGGACGCTGGACCGACGGACCGGCTAAATTGCTCGGAGTCTACTTCGGTCCGTACCTCCAAATGGAGAAGAACTGGGGTGAAATAACGACTAGGGTAGCCACTCTCACCCAGCAATGGGCCGTGAGGAAGCTGTCCCTAATAGGTCGGGTGGAGGTGGCGAACGCGTACATCGCATCCGTCTTCGATTACCGTCTGACCGTCATGCATTGTCCCGACCCTATTTTCACCAAACGGGAACGCAAACTCTTCCGCTTATTGTGGAGGGGCAGCATTCTGATGGTTAGGCCATGCATTTGCTGTCAACACCCGCTAAATGGAGGGCGAGGCATGCTATGGTTGATGATGTGCAGACACGCGCTGAGACTTCATAGACGACGGTGAACAGGTGTGGTCGCCGTTTGTGCGGCACGCTTTCCCGCAGCTCCTCTCATTGACCGAACTGCAGTTGTGGATTAAACAGAGACCGAGGCTAGGTGAATGGCACAGCGAGTGTCGCGTTGCTCTCCAGCAACTCTGCCGTCCGGGACCAAACTTGTGCGACTTCATTACAACAAAGGAGTTCTATAGAGGATTAGTGGAGGAGAGGAGCGACGACGTTCTCGGGCAGAATCTGGGCGTCGACAAGGAACACCTGACCCGCCTGTTTAGGACAACTTTCGGGCCGGGACCTATGAACAATCACCAAAGATCCTTGGTTTGGCAGTGCTATCGAGAAGCATTACCCGTTCAGGATAAGCTCTACAGGCACAGTTCGAGACTTAGCCGAGATGCGGTCAGAGCGACGAAACCGTTCTGCACACACTCGTGCAGTGTCCAACCATTTCGGACCTGTGGGCTTATGCCCAACGCCTGCTGTTACATGTGGGATGAGTCCACCTGTCGGCCGAGTCTATCGTCACGTTTGCTCCGCCACTTTCCCTCAACCGGGAAGGCAAGGTAGTCTTCATCGTACTGGTGGCCATAGTGACAGAATGTGTGTGGTGGACTCGAGCCAAAGGATTTGAGACAAACACTTACCTCTCTGGCCAATCGCTCGTCAGCTTTTTCAAGAACCACTTGGAAAGGAAAGTGAGAATGGAGAGGCAGGTTTTGTCTCGTGAAATTTTATAAAAAAGGTGGGTGAATGTAGCAAAGATGGGGCGTGCGAATATTGTCAGTTCAAAAACCAAGCGTAACAAGTAATGTTAAGCTCACGTCTGACTTTCGTCAATCGAAAAAATCATTTCTTCTCTATGACAGCAACCAACCATTTATCACAGTTAACCATTTGTGTAACTTCCTCAAAGACGTTTTGTATCAAGGAAGCAGCAGCACGAATGTTTTCAAAGAATTCGTCTGTTGCGTAACTACTGGAATAAATAGACTTGTTTAGCGCTTGTTAAAATGTGTAGATTGTAACAGTTATTTTTTAGATAATCAAAATTTATTGTGTAGTGAAATCTATTGCTTTAAATTTGATGGATAATAACCACAATTACTTTTGAACGCACCCGATATTTGATTGTTGTGTGAGTTACATAATGCAAATGTATATTGCCTCTCGATAGAAAAGTAGAATTTATGCTTCACAGTAAAACAAACGAAACAATTGTATAGATTGGCTGTTATGGAAAAGAGAAAAAAAAAAGCAAAACAAAACACAAACAAAAAATATTAAAGAAAAATTTGCTGCTAAAAGGAATAAAAATATATCGAAGTATTTATTCATTGGAAACAAAATGGGCAATTTAGAAATACGTAAGGGTTCCATATTAAGAATGGATTTAATTCTATCGAGAAAGAAACTCAAGAATGTCTCTTCTTTTCTTTTTATCTATAACGACAATTGCTTAGCTTCCAGTTAGGTACCAGAGGAAAAGCAAATATCGATTAACGGCCATTTCTTCCCGTATCCAAATCCAAATGTATCCTAAGTGGTATATATACATACCTATTTACATACATATATGTGTGTGTGTGTGTTTATGTACGTACGTGTACTTATATAAATATATTTCATATATATATATATATATATATATATATATATGCACACACTCACACACACACGCACACACATATATAGATATGTTTATACGTACGTGCATACGCACATGTATTTTGCTACATATCGTGGTTTTACTTTCTTGCATACGACAGTCTTTCATTATTTAATTTAAACTTTTTCTCTCTTGATTAGTACCCTATATTTTGCAGCGAGATCTCTTAAGTGTTATTTCGAATCTACTGAACAATTTTTTTTGTTTTAATTTCATTGATGGAAGCTTGATATATTGATAGACAGATACATGAACATATATATAATTTCTTTATATTCTCATGCTCCAGAACCATCTCTATCAATTTCACCTGAATAACTTTCAATCTATCTATCTATCTATCTATCTATCTATCTATCTATCTATCTATCTATCTATCTATCTATCTATCTATCTATCTATCTATCTATCTATCTATCTATCTATCTATCTATATGTATATATGTGTGTGTGTGTGTGTTACGCAAATCTTAACACATTTTTTCTTACAAAGCAACTAATGTTTAGCTTTCATATTTTCGTACTCAGTTTTCATGCGTATATTCCAATAAACATAGCTTTTATAGTCCTCTATGATTTAAATGTTACATCAGCTTATCTTTATTTGTGATATTTACGATTTCTTTCATATCTTCAACTTTCTGCTATTCTTTGTATACCTCGTTGCATATCATATACATGAAATCCAACATTGATTTCGCTCATTGGCGCAAAACTCCGCTTTTAAGCAAGTGATATAATCCATTGAATTGTAGTGAGTACACTACTGGGATTTCTCTTTCACTCTAACATATACTATTAATCCTGTAATGCTTTTTTTAAAAAATTCTTTTTGAGCTTCATGTCATTTCAGATCGAGAAAAACGCTGATCGAAAGTTTTCTAACGCTGGTCGTTCTTCTCGTTTGTTCATACATAGTGTATGCAATGCATACTTCTTTGTAAAACGATACTCTGTATTATTTGAAGGGATTTGGTTTCTATTTCTAACTGGAAAACGATCTGATAGAGTCCTTTATCTTTGGTGTACGTAGGTGATATATCTGGAAGTACGAATCTATGGATTAAATATTGGCGCTCGATCGACCACTAAAACCGTTGATCTACGGCAACAGCATCAATATATAGAATTTAATGTGAGATGAGCCAACGCAACGACCTCTGCATTATCGTCTGACTTGCCTGATAAGAACACTTTCAAATTTACCCTATGAAATCTTAAATACAAAACATATCGTTTTTCATTACCTTAGTACACGAGACCTGACACTAAATGCTTGTAATAATATGAACTTTGCAATAGCCATTCAAGGATTACAGGAGGGATTAAGCCAATCAATCAGTTCTACGAACCTACCCTCCCGTTGACTTTCACTGAGCTTCTGTCAACCAAATTTAAATCGTAAACTCGAATTTATTTTAGAAAAATCTTGTCTAAGGTGCCAGGAAAAAGGATTCTTATTTCTTTATTGCCCACAAGGGGCTAAACATAGAGGGGACAAACAAGGACAGACATACGGATTAAGTCGATTACATCGACCCCAGTGCGTAACTGGTACCTATTTAATCGACCCCGAAAGGATGAAAGGCAATGTCGACCTCGGCGAAATTTGAACTCAGAACGTAGCGGCAGACGAAATACCTCTAAGCATTTCGCCCGGCGTGCTCACATTTCTGCCAGATCACCGCCAGGAAAAAGGATTCTGCGAAACAAACTTCCTAAACATACAGCTATGTGCTTGATATATCTCATGGCTAGAAATAGGTATTAGCTGTCTTTATATGGATATTGTGTTAAAAAAGAACACTTTAGATAATATAATCCTCTAGTATTTTGTATTCTGTATCGGAAAATATTTCGGAATAATTAGTGTTGGGGGATTAGATATGTTTAAACGACAATGACGCCAATAATACTCGCAGCAGCAACAACATTACCCCTAAGAATCCCACCATCACGATAAACACTACGACGGACAACGACGACGACGACGATGACCACCACCACCAACACCACGTCCACCACCACCACCACCACCACCACCACCACCACCACCACCACCACCACTATCACCACCGCCACCACCACCACAATCACCATCTCCACCGCCGCCGACGAGGAGGCGTCCAAGAGGTAACGTAATCTACTAGAAATAACAGCAAACCAAAGGCTATCATCTTAAAAATACACCTGTTGGATAACGTAATTTAGAGATGGACATTGTTTGAAAACCAAGCAAAAAGTCGGGTGGCCATTGCAGGAGCGTCTTTTGCATTACCGATTAAAGAAATTATCAGACATATTAATAGATTTCTTATCTAAAATATACCAAATCACTGGAAGCAAATGTATAGTAAGTTGTAAGTACAGTTATGTGTGTGTGTGTGTGATGTGTGTGCACACGCGTGTGTATGTGTGTATTAGACTAGTGAGTTGCTATCTAATATGTATATCAATAGAAAACAGCCTTCCGCATTCTGTGAGACGTCATGATAGTGTAATATTTTTTGCACCTATTACTAAAAGCACAACATCTAACCACCTCAGATCATAAAATGTCTACTCTATAAGTATTGAACTGGGCTAAATAACAAAAATACAAAGCCTCCAGCAAAACAACAATAACACTATGAGAAAGAATATGCTTCTAATATCTACGTTCGACCATCTACAAAAAACAGCAACATTACACCCATCTTACTGACGTCAAAGAATCAAAGTATAGATTTAATAATGTTGCACTGTATTTTACACTATATAAGGTTAAACAATACATCAGTGGAATAATTTTTAGTACCGAGCTTTGAAAGCCCTACGGTCTGAAAATGTTTGAATGGGTACCGCTTGAGCGACTTGGATCATAAATCTGCTGGATATGGACTTATCTGTATGCTAAAAAGAAAAAAAATATATAGCCGAACATGAACAGCTAACGATACGTATATTTAACAAATCTATATGTAATCCGAAATGATGATAGTACAGCACAACCACATCAAAATCAATATGTAAAATGTAGTATGTTATCAGAAATAGATTGTATATCATTTATATGTTATGTTTCAAGTAATTCAGATTTTTCAATATGTGCAGCATCAAAGCGTTTTAGAAAGACGGCCAGGTAGCCATATATATGTAAGAAGGGATTGATTATTGCGTAGAAAAATGAGACAGAGAGAGAGTGGGAGAGAATGAAGGAGGGAGTGAATGAGTGAGACGGAGCTTGGGAGAATGAAAAGGGGAGAGAGAGAGAAAGGGAGAAAAAGTGAGAGAGCGTGTCTAAAAATTAAAAATATATATGAAAATTTAGGCTTATATTTGTGTGTTCAAAAACTACGTAGGCAATTTATGTGTGTATGTGATTATGAATATGCAAAGATATATGCAAATCTATCTATCTATCTATCTATCTATCTATCTATCTATCTATCTATCTATCTATCTATCTATCTATCTATCTATCTATCTATCTATCTATCTATCTATCGAAGCCACGTTGAGCATAATCCTATGAACCCAGAAATTGAAAACAGAGGGTTACCCACTTGCAAACAAATGTGGTAACATATAACAATATTGACCAAGGTTACCGTGGTCTTTTTCGTAGGCTTTTCTTCCCACGGATAAACCTTACTTGCTTTCCCCTTTACACCATATATCATAACACTGTGATACACGATCCCTATTGATCGTTCTTTTTTTCCTCTTCCCCTTTTTTTTCCCCCTTTTTTCTTCTTTTTTCATTTCTCTTTCCTTTTGTTCCTTTTCCTTTCCTTTTTTTTCTTTTTATTCTTTTTATTTTATTCAATTATTTTTCTTTTTGTTTTTGTTCTTTTCTTCCCTTTTACGATCCCTCTTGATCGAAAACCTACGCCACCCCTTTTTTTTCTTTTGTTTTTTGTTCTCTTCATCCCCCAAAAGAAAAGCTCTACCTTGTAACTTGTCCCATTTGTGTGCAGCCCTGTGTGGCCAATACAGAAACTTATCTATCTATCTATCTATCTATCTATCTATCTATCTATCTATCTATCTATCTATCAATTTATCTAAGCATGATGTAAGATGAATTCATGTCTGTCAGTGTGTGTGTGCATGTGCATGTATGTACATGTGTGTGCATGTGTCTGCGCGCGTATGTAATTATTTCTGCATTTCAAATGCTTCCAAGCATTTTCCACTTCAACAAGGAGGTTATATGAAAAATGTGCATTTTAAAATGACTCTCCGTTCATAAATTTCCATCGAGTATTCCAGAAAAAAAGTGAGTCACTGTATATAATATCAACCTCCCGTGTTTGAAACTTGAGGTACTTACCTAATTGCCTGCTGATTAAAAATAATAAGAGATATCTATACTGTATCTTTTATTATTTTTAATCAGCAGAAAATTAGGTTAGTACTTTAAGTTTCAAACACGACGAACATATTTTGGCAAATTAAATTTAAATGTTGAAGTGAATCTAACGGTTCTTGTGTGTTTCTTAAATGAATTATAAACACCTCCAACGCTGCAACTGTGTGTGTATATATATGTGTGTGTATGTGTGTCCATACGTTGAAATCCTGAGATAGTTTTAGAAGACGATTCACTCCACGAAACAACATATTTCCATGAAGAGTAAATTTTGCACAACATTCAGTCTTGTGTTTCGAGGAAAAATCCATAGTTCATCGTATGAGTAGGAATCTGGTTAAAACATACCAATATTTTGAATCTAAATATATTGTTAGCCCAAATGCTATACGGTTTTCATCAAGTTCAAGCATTAGTTGCTACAACTGTATGTCACTGATTGAATGAGTTATCAAGTCACAGTCATCTGCATACAAGAAATGTCTTATTAGAAAGGTAAAAGTTTATGTTTTCCCTGATAAACTTCCCGAATTAAATATTTCACCGGTGCTTCTATAATGAATATACACACAATCCCTGCTTTCTTTGAATGCATTTGTAAGCACAACCGAAAAGTATAACTTTGGCCTAAGAATATCTCTTCGTTTCACTCAATTTACCACTTTAAAACATCATCCAACGGTAACAAGTACGTTCTTTCCATTATGAAAAACCTTATCATTTTCACGATATGTATTGGTCAGCCAAGCTTACGCAAAACCATCGGTAGGGCCTGGATGTTGACTGTGTCGAAGGCCATTGTCAAATCCACAAAGTCCTATACACATAACTTCTGAATAAACATAGTCCTTCAAGAATTTTTTTTTCAAAAAGCGAAGAGTAATGATATATCTCAAGCATACGTTGAGTATATACTTAACAGAAAACCATAATGATATTATAACATTTATTGACATAATGAATTATTTGGCCACATGAGCGCCATTTCGACTGATAACTTCACAAGCCCTATTAGTTATATAATCTGTGAAATTATTAAAGTAGCAGGCTGGACTGCCTCTGCTGTACCTTTGATGGTCGCCCATATGACATCTTCCGACGTAAGTACGCCTCCATCGTCATAAAATATCTTTTAATGATGGACCAAAGATTATCGATAGGGTCGAAATCTTAAGATGCTAGCGGCCATACCATCAACCTTTCACCTCGTATGCCGTAAGACTCTAGCAGAAAGGGAGGTAGCTTTGTTATGCATGAATACGAGATTACTTAGAAGTGACAGCAGTATGTCATCTAGCCAGTGATCCAAGATCTCAATGAGAAGATTGCAGTAGGCAGCTGCGGTCATTTTAACATCTTCACGCACCTTAACTGGACCAACAAGTCTGTCCCCTATGATATCAGCTCACAACATGACTCCTGCACTCGGTTGTCAACGGCGTAAACGTTGGTGACGTTCATCTCCAAAATAGACCCAACCGTTTTCCCAACCGTCAGGTTCGTCAAGAGTCGCCCTGGTTTCGGTAGTAAACAGAACACAACTCTAACCTAACATTGTGTACTTTTGGGCCCTTTGAAGCTTTGAAATCCCGTGAAGAGGTAGTTTCAGGAATTCTCGCTCGGAAGCCATGGTCCCGAAGATGCGATTTCTGTTGGTTTTCGGTATATGAGGAAGTCCGGAGACGGTGAAAAGGGTTTTGCTTGTTTGTCTAGGTTTCCCACGTAAACTACGGCCAGTATTCCTTCAATCTCTAGCTGTCACTGTCTTGGAGGTCCCACAATCTATTCATTTCTTCCTTGGCGCTCATGTGGTTAAATGATTCATTATGTCAATAAATGTTGTAATATTATTATGGTGTTCTCCTAAATATATTCTCAATGTATGCTTAATGTGTATCATTACCCTTCATTTTCTGAAAAGAAAAAATGTCTTGACGGACTATTTTCATTCAAAACTACTAGCGTGACTTGCGCAAGATGTGAATAATAAGAATGAAATAGAAAAAAAGGACATTACGCAGAATAACGAAAACTTAAAAATGGTGTTGCCATAGCGTGCAAACCAGTTGGGAAAAGTTTTATCAAAATCGATTCATAGAAAATCGTGAAATCCTGAGCGATTAGCGTGGTTCTAGATGTACATACACACACACACACACACACACACACACACTCACAAACATACATACATACATACATACATACATACATACATACATACATACATACATACATACATACATACAAAAGAAACAGACCGCAGTGTCGTTCGAAATAGAGGGATAAACATCACTGAGGTGGAAAACAATGGACAAAATGATATGAATCATGAAAGTTGGGAGACGGCAATATGAAAATGAAACGAAAATGTATTTCCAAACAGATGCAAAGTAATAGAATGCAAAAGAAAACAAAAACTAAAGAAACCAACCAAACTGGAATATAAAACCCACTTTTTGTTGGACGGAGAGATAGGAGTAAAGAGGAAAAATCAGAGAACGTGTTAAATCTATTTAGAAGAGAAGACTAATTCATAGGTGTACAGTTTTCTAAGTAGGTATGTAGATGAGTGGACAGATAGTTTCATTGAGATAGAAAGGCGAGTTAAGATGTCTCAGAGACCTGCAGGAAATATAAGCGGAAAGAGAGAGGGGGTGAGAGTTAAAGAGTGAGAGAGAGAGGAAGAGAGAGCGAGAGAAAGAGAGAGATGAAGATAAAAGAGGGGTGTCATTGATTTATAGAAAAAGAAGAATACAAAAAGATGTTCCCTGGTCTCTTTCGATGAGCTTGCTGTTGCTACTGCCACTATTGTTTTTGATTTGTGTCAGCCTTGCTTTAAGCCGTCCTATGATCAAAGACATTTCAATCAATGAAGAACCATCATATATCCAGGTATTGATGTACGCTTTCTAGAATGTACTTCCTGTTTTAAGGCAGTAAGATGAGACTTGAGGGAGATTTGTCTGTTATATTTGCCATGTTGAACAGCCATGCAGAAGTTCTCGATCATTCTTTTCTCGATATATGGAGCTAAATAGCAGAAACATAGACTCTTACTTGTTGCCTACATTTACTCCCTTATATTTCATCCTGTTAAATCTTTGTGTACTCAACATCAATGTTATCACCATATTTGATACTATATTGAGTAAATACTGTTGATAATTCGTTTCCTTTTTTAAGTGACTTTAAATACCACATTGGCCACTGATTTTCGAAGCCAGATTGTTCTGTTCCATCTCCATTCCTCTCCATCCGACTAATTTCTTTCTCCTCCTCTGGACGCTTGTATTTACCTACTTTTAGAGTCCCCAGTTTGTTAATCGCCATTTTTTTAGAACAACACCTACTTGAACTTCTCTCTCTAAGAATGTTTTATTTTATTGCAGCCGACGACTTGGCTGTTGTTCAGTTACAAAATCCAAGTTGAGGAAGTCGTGCCAAAAATTAAGAACCAAACGAAAAAGCACCGCTTGTCGTCATATTTTTTAAAGACATATGAACAAGTAATGTATGTATGTATGTATGTATGTATGTATGTATGTATGTATGTATGTATGTATGTATGTATGTATGTATGTATGTATGTATGTATGAATGTATGTATGAATGTATGTATGTGCATATATATATCTACATCTATCTAATACATGTTTAATATCCCTATTAGTAAGTCGCTGATATTTCCAGCAGCGCATAATTAGAAAATATATAGATGTGCGTGTATTTCTATCAATGAAATTAATTACCAAATTAAAAGCATGTGTCCCGAGCTGTTCGTGAAAACAGAATTTAAAATATCGTGCTACGAATCAGCCCTTGTAGGATAACTATAGACTGTAAATAGACGGTTATTCAAACATGATAAAATTCTGTCTACGTGTCACTTACACCTGCTGTGAATTAAATTGATTTACATTCGCGATTTTGACGATGCTGAAGTATAGCAATTTATGAACGAAAATGTCAAATCGATTGAATCAACTCTAGTGTATTTTTGTGTCGTAATTGTATCCCTCCGCGTAGTGTTGGAAGTGGGGACAAATAAAATTCAGTTTAGTAAGAAGATAACCCTAGACCGAAAACCAGGACGGAATATTTGAAATACATTGAATATCGATGAGGACCCTCAAGATGCGGGCCACAAATAGACTTTATCACCCAAGAACAAGAACTATCGCTTCGAATGATTTTCTGACAGGTTAATTGTACCAATTACATTTTCCTTAAGGTTTTAATCAAATAGTTAAGAGAGCAGAAGTTGTTGAATAGCTGGATCAAATCCAAAACAAAATGGCTGCGAAGAAAGAGACTTTTTTTTACCACAATCAAGTCTCCGTGCAAGCATACTTATATCACTTATATTTTGTACTACACCTACATATCCGGTACAACCACGGAAACTTACGCAGACACGCATACATACACATAAATATATACATTTATACATCACGTTGCTTCAATTCACTCAAATGCGGAAATTAGTTGCGACGTTATGGGTACTAAGTTCTAACGGCCTTTGCCTTTCTCTTGGAGAACATCGGTGGCACGGAGAGAAGAGGCTATTATGCATGGGCAACTGGTGGTCTTTCATAAACAATCTTGCCCGAACTTGTGCCTGGGAGGGTAACTTTCTATGTGCAATCCGATGGTCATTTATGATCGAAGGGAGTCTTTACATTTTTTAAAAGTATAATATATATATATAATTTTTTTCCCAGAATGAGATAAAAGAACCCAAGGCTGTGTAGATTTTAGAACATTTATAAATATGTCTTACAGCTGTTTCCAGGATATTTATTATATCGCTTCATCGAGGACGTTGTGAGAAATTGGTTAAGCAATAGTTAATTTAGATAGGATACGAAATAGAGAGTGAAGTGGAGGAATGAAAATAGATGTGAGATATGCAGAGATATTGCATTTGTAGATCCATTACATAGGCAGAATGGTATACATATCAGATTCCAATACCTTGTGAGTAAAATCTAATAGTATTTAAAATTGGTCATTCCAATTTTATATATACATATGTGTGTGTGTGTGTGTTTGTGTGTGTGTGTGTGCGCGCGCGCGTGTGTGTGTGTGTGTGTGTGTACAAACAATAAAAAGTTTGGGTGTTACGAGAGATGAATATATTTATTTAACCACTTGTTATTCTTAGGATTGCGGCCATTTCATATCCTTCTTCATGTAATAGTCATTTCAGTGTAAAATAAAATGTGTTTACGTGTCTGCACGAATATCTATGTTACACATTATACAATACAACTATGTACTTACAGATCATTGCAGATAAAGTAAGCCAGCTCATAAAAGCACCGGAACTCGATGTTATACTCCTGTGTATTCGGTTAATATGTGGTTTGTTAGCCGAGTGCGCTAGAGGAGCTTCTTATGATAGCCACTTGATTCTACGAACACATATATTATAATATATATAAGTTCAGGATCCAAGTAAATCAGGTCCTTAAATTGTAAAACACCAAGGTCCAATCAATGAAATCGCTATCATGCACAAAACAAAGTTAGAGGAACATAAACGCACATACTGAAGTAAAGACGGATTTATACTGCAGTTGACGCACGATCACAAGCGTTCGACTGAACATATCACGAGTCTCAAGGCTACACCTAGGTACAAACACTGCACCAATTGTACTGCGCTCAATAGATCCCAGGTCCAGCGTAATTGCGGGTTGTACTCTATGGAGCTTTTAGGAAAACAGCAAGATCACCTCTAGCACAACAATGCACCTGTTCACATTTATATCCTGGAAGCCAAGGACTTAACAGAAATGGGTATCAAACCTGTCCCTTACATTTCTTACAATCCAGACCTCGCTTAATGTGTGTTTTGGTTGTTTCCCAAACTGAAGTAGAAGATAAAGGAGGCGGTGATAAAAGGCTTGAACACCGTGGCGCCTTCGCAAACCAGTACGAGCACTATAACGAATGCATTGAGATCGTATCTTACTTCTTAGAAATTAACGAATTTCTATCCTGATATGGTTTGCAGACTTCAGGAATGTTTTTGTGTATAGTATATAGTATAAAGTATAAGAAATAATAACTATGTACACAAGAAAAAGTATACTTCTATGTCTATCTATCTATCTATCTATCTATCTATCTATCTATCTATCTATCTATCTATCTATCTATCTATCTATCTATCTATCTATCTATCTATCTATCTATCTATCTATTTATCTATCTACTTATTTATATATTTACTTATAGATAACTGTATATATAAATATATATATAAATATATATATATATGTATATATATATGCATATATATACATATATATATATATATATATATATATATACACACACATACATACATATTCTTGTATGACTCACATATTATCCTTTGTTTAAGTACAGTTGAACGATGTAGTATTATATAATAGTGTATGATGCTAGAAGGTTCATAAAATACATATTATAACTATTATATTCCAGAGTGGTACTTGTTTGATAATCTGAGATCATGTGTTGAAACTGAAACAATTACTTCTTAGAAAAGTCATGATACTCATTTAACACGCACACACAACACACAAACACACACACACACATACACACACACACATACACACACGCACGTACGTATGTACCCATACATTTGTCATTATTTTCTTAATTTTGTCGCTGTACATAATACTATCACGAACTGTAATAAAATTGAATATAACACGGTATGTATGTCTAAAATATAAGATTATAAAATATAAAACTATATATATATATATATATGTATATATATATATATATATATATATATATATATATATATATATATATATATATGTATATATATATATATATATATATATACATTTATACATATATACACACATATATATATATACATATATACTTGTACGTATATATATATATATGTATATATATATACGGGTAAGTATATATGTATACATATATGTATATATACATATATATATACACACATTCACACACACAAAAACTAACATACACATACACAACACACACACACACATATATATATATATATGTATACATATATATACCCGAGTAGAATAAAAGATTCATGAAACACAATAGGAAAGTAGATAATATTAATTCGTGTACATGACTATTCCGGAACTAAAATATATTATCATCGACAAGGAACGAGGAATGAAAATATATAATCTTAAGAAATAAGAACAAACAATACTATCCTTAACATATCATTAAACAGATATTCGTATACATAGGAACATACACACACACACAGTCTCTCCCTCTACCTCTCTCTCTCACACACGCGCACACACACACACACACACACCACATATATATATATATATATTATATATATATATATATATACATATACTCTTTTACTCTTTTACAGGTTTCAGTCATTTGACTGTGGCCATGCTGGAGCACCGCCTTTAGTCGAGCAAATCGACCCCAGGACTTATTCTTTGTAAGCCCAGTACTTATTCTATCGGTCTCTTTTGCCGAACCGCTAAGTGACGGGGACGAAAACACACCAGCATCGGTTGTCAAGCAATGCTAGGGGTACAAACACAGACACACAAACACATACATACATATACATATATATATATATATATACGACAGGCTTCTTTCAGTTTCCGTCTACCAAATCCACTCACAAGGCATTGGTCGGCCCGGGGCTATAGCAAAAGACACTTGCCTAAGATGCCACGCAGTGGGACTGAGCCCGGAACCATGGTGGTTGGTTAGCAAGCTCCTTACCACACAGCCACTCCTGCGCCCATATATGTATGTATATCTACCAATCTATCAACATCTTTGCGTATGTCTGTCTGTCTATCTATATTTATGATCATGTTGCAGAATGTTGATTTTATAATCAAGAGGAGACCTGACGAGTTCCTACAAACGCCTCCGTGGAGAGATGTTTAAATATTAATGAGGGTGTACACTATAGAGAATAAAGTACCACCGTTCGTATTTCTGTATCATTCCAGTTTCACAATACTCAAAGTTTATATACATATTTATTTTACAGTTAACTATGGCATAAATTTATATATAATGTATTCCAAATATTTTGTACCAGAAAATTTAAGATTGTCGAAACATGCTTCTACAAAGAACAGAACAAAATATTTAACTTTAAATTCGAAACCGTTTCATACATAAACTCTCTACTAAAACATTGGCTGAACTCAAAATTTCGTCCTTTCCTTTCACTGAACAACAGATAATTACTTTTAGCAATATATAAAGAAATCGAAGGGGAGTATTCTTCTTGCTGGTGAATAAGCCCAACATAAGAATGATGCAAAAATTTCCATATATATGGAGAGGAGACCTGGCTACATTGTGAATTATTTCTAATGCACACAGTATGTTGGTTTTATTCTCAACAACCAAGCTTTGACTTGTTCGAATGAACCGGTCCGGTGAAAAACACATATATACATCTACATACATGCATGCGGCATACATTGCCCACATGTATGCATATATGTGTGTGTATGTGTGTATGTATTATATATATATATATATGTGTGTGTGTGTATCTATACATATACATATATATATACATACATATATAAATACATATAAATATACGTATATATATGTATATATACACACATGTATATATATGTGTGTGTGTGTGTGAATAAATATATGTGTATGTATGTGTATGTGTATATATATATATATATAGATTTATGTATGTATTTCTGTATTTCTCTCTCTCTCTCTCTCTCTCTCTCTGTATATATATATATATATATATATATATATATATATATATGTATATATATATGGGATGATCATGTTACCAATTTACCCAATGAAACACACGCACATTATATTTGGTGTTCACTTGGTTCAGATTTATTTCATATTGATTGTATTTCGGCCAGAGTTCTTTCGCCACACTATCTATCTATCTATCTATCTATCTATCTATCTATCTATCTATCTATCTATCTATCTATCTATCTATCTATGGTGGTCTTTTGCTTTCTTCTTGCCTTCTTGTGTCTCTCTTTCCTATCGATCTACCATTTCGTATTCTCGTTGTACGTACTTTTATTTGCGCTTGCGTATTTCTCTGTGTGTGTGTTTCTATGTTTGGTAAGAGTGTGCGTGTGTGAATGTGTATGGTACCAGCATTATCAGTATCTCCTGTTTATTCACGATCGTTTAATTTAATTAAATTTGTTTGTATCTACCCATTTTTCATTTCTTGTTTCGTATTAATTTAATTTAGTTTAATTTATATTTTCTTTCTAGGTAATTAAATATTTAATTCCATTTTTTCATCTGTCTATTGTATTAGTGTCATATTATGTATGTGGACCTTATTCTGTTATAGGTTGTGGTGTGTCGGTGGGTGTGTGCTTGTGTTCCATTCTATTTAGGCTAGGCTTCTCTTGTATTATGTCTGTAGCCTCCGTAATTTGTTTAAGCGTTGCAGCCGTTCTATGTGTGGACAGGATTTTAACTTCTATTTTGTAGAGTGAGTCCCCGTGTTCCCGCTTGGCGAGCTGGTATAGAACCGATAAGCTAGTCTCTTCCTTAAGTTCTCCCCAATGCTCATTTACCCGCTCTCCTATGCTCCGTGCTTTCTTCCCTACGAATGTCGTTGTCTTGTTTCTGCACCGCCTTTCTGTACATCTTATTCTATAGACTACATTCCAAGCTCTACTGTTTGTTTGTGGGCTAAATCTACATTCAACACGATTCCTATCAGTACAAGGAGTTCTATTAAAAGAGTAGGTTCTAACAATTAGAGATAGACATGCACACACAGGGATATACGCATGCGAAAATAAAAACACATACCACAGGAATACAGAATGGTAGATCTTTATGGAGGAGAGACACAAAAAGAAAGAAGAAAGCAAAGGACCACTGATGACGTCACAGAAGCGAGACGAAATACAATTAATATGAAATAAAGCTGAAGCAAGTGAACACCAGATATGTACTACGTGTGCTAAATTGGTACCATATCCCCAAATACAACAACATCTTTTTCAACACCACGAATACACATCAAGAATCTTGCAAAACGAATACATAGACGTATATACATATACATTTACACACACACACACACACACACACACATACAAACACACACACACACACACACACACACACACACATATATATATATATATACACACATTCTGCGTCAGCTATTTGTGAACAAATTTCTTACGGCAAATAAGTGGCCTAAACTTTAAATATCCTGTTCCTGCAGCTCCAAAACGAACAGCTTCAAATGTAATGCAGACACTGGAAAGGCACGTGCAACTCGTTGCTTTAGGCGTGATTCAGGAACTATATCTGTCTCTAATATCGACTGATTCTTCGTGTTTAAGATCAGAGAAATACTTCTCTGCTTCTGGTAGTAATGTGTCTTACATGACCCGAGGCGAACAAAGAGCATTTGTCGAAGTTGAGTTTGTCCAGTAATTCAAGGCATTCGTCAACGAGAATACCGGCAAGTCAATGTGGACCATTATCAATCATACCACTTGCCTAATCGGAATCAAGGATGAGACGTGCTGTCCATGAAAATATCAACTAAACTTTAATGAGTAGAGGTTAGGACATGTCCGATAAGACCGGGATAATCGTGTAATTCAGTTGAACCGCATGCTGAATAAATTCACGGACTTTATTCCCAATCAGATTCTGATCTTTGACCAAAATAAAAAGTGAATAGGGCCAATGAAAGATGTCTCTACGTTATCCCCACTGAAGTACCTATTGTTAAGATCACCAAATTCCCATTGCCCGTGATGGTCATATGGGTTCTGAACTATAAAGGCCATTCCACATCTTACCTTCCCTCCTCAAAGTCTTAGGGTCAATGCGAGAGCCTACATCGGGACAACGGAGACAGCGGTCAAGCCCTAAGTCGAGTCAGTTGCTCGGGGGGTTGCCATACGTGTAGCAGCACAACTCTGCTACCCACCGCACAGCCTGCATAACTTGGACTGGGTGATCAAAAATGTTCATGATAATGTTTAATCTAACATTTGGCCTCCTAGCTCTCCTAATTTAAACTATATCATTGTAGGCAGTCATCGACAAGCAACTTCAATATCAAAGATTCGCTGACGCCTACTATAGTAGTTCTTAGCAACAAGTATAACTTTCACTTGATCAATGTATTATGTCGTTTTAGAAGCAGTATCGAGGTAGTGATTGATAATGATGGTGATTTTATTGAATGGCATTTTGTGTATGAAAGAATATACGTACCAAATTCTACAAACACACGTTGGCTTCTCTAATGAATATTTTTGTATTCCTTCATTTAAATTGTGTATTCTCAATGAATTCCTAATGAATTCATTGGGAATACGAAAACACACACTCGCGCGCGCACACACTCGTTATGAATTTTTGTTGCAAGATTTCTGATGTCGGCCCGTGTGTTGAAACAAGTATTGTTATATTTCGGGATGGTAATATATATATTTTTGGGGTCAAATAAAAACACACACTATATATTCGTTCTTCTCTCATTTATGAGTGTTCTTATTTTCTTATGTTCATTGTCCGCAAATATTTGGGAGGAGGGGGATAAAGGTGGACAGAAAGGGTCGCTGAAGAGTTCACTGATGTATGACGAAAGATTTCTGGATAATGGACATAAGATAAAATCAAATCAAATATACACACATATATATATATATATATATATATATATATAATATATATATATATATATATATATAATATATATATATATACATATACATATACTATTGTTTCTGAAAGTTGATTTTATACGCGAATTGCTTGAAGCTTACTAACTTGCATTACCTAGATCCTTCGATCTTACAATTACACACACACACATACACACACACGCACGCACACATACACACACACACACACACACACACACACACACACACACACACCACACACACACCACACACACACACACATATATATATCAAAGACAATTTTACTTAATTGATATCCTAATATATGAATTTACATTTATGAATTCAAATGCAGATGTTTAAAGGGGACAAATGCTCAATCAAAATTACCTGAAAATTGAATGGAGGCATGGGAACCCGATAATTGGTGCTTACGATTAAAATGCAAATTACATTTAACATATTTCAGTTATATCAATAGCCTTCGGCAAATGATTAAAAGTTGAATTTAGTACATTTTTAGATGTAATTGTGTAAGCAATGCAGTTAAAAGGGAAATTAAACTATCACACTTAGCTTAAGGCTATTATTTACGTGCTTTCTTCACTGATAAGTCTCACCTGGTTAGCTATGAAAACCGATTTTCTTTAAAGCATTATTCTTTTAAATTGTTGCTCTGTCAAATGTTGTTGTCTGAGCTTTGTAAAGTTTCGATCCCGTATAATTCTAATTTTATTTATGTAGTTGAATCCCTGTCTAGATTCATAAGTTTCTCCCTTTTGTTTTTTGATTTTAATGAATTTATAATTGCCTGCCTAAATGTAAGAAAATATGCAAAGCATCAATTACCCTTTTATTCGTGGTTACGCTTATATTAAGATGTCTTACATTGAAATTACTGATTGTGTGTGTTGGAAAGCCTTTCTAACTTGTGTTCATTGGCGTTGTGTATGATAGGTTAGCATTTGTCTTTGTACAATCCTGTATATCAGGAATTATATCTTAGATTAAGAATGGTAGCATGAATAATTCTAGGCAAACACAATTCTCACGCAATACTGACAAGAAACTTTAGTTTTTCTCTCTGCTACATATTTATTACGAAAGCGATATTTTCAGGAATGCCTAATAGTTAATATATCATTGTTCTGATGCGATATACATTTCTAAATTCTAGTGTCTTAAAGAGTATATTAGACATTGAATATAGAAACGGACAATGTCGAACAAATTGAATGCATAACTATTTTACTGTTTAAGATTAGTAAACTACTGATCTCATACAAATTCATTGTCGTAAATTGTGGCTTTTGAAATGTTATTGTCAATGATAGATACATTATATTTAGGTTATTCTTGCAACTCTGCACTTTAGAAAGTAAATAAATCTGCACTTAGTGGTATAAGTGAAAAATATTATACGTTCTTTTAACGTTATATAGGATTTAGCTAAACAATAATTTCTTATATACATTCAACCGTAGCGTTACGATTCTGCATTGTCCTTGCTGTTAAAGTCTCCATAAACGTTAGTTTTCGGTTTGATGTATTTCTACATAGAATGCTGATATCCACGGCTTTAGTATAAGTGTCGCTATCTAATTTGCACCTTTTCTCTTTAGTAGAAGGACTTCACAATTTAGCATGACTAGATTTTCTCAAGTAGGGTGACGTACTTTTTAATTTTCGGTTTGAAATTGTTTGTTTCAATACTTTATAAATCTTACAGCATTGATTAACAGTAGCACTTCCATTTTAAAGCATTATTGTATGCACACACACACAGACACACACACGCACACACGTATATAATATATTGTATATATCTAATATATGTATTAATATATATATATATATATATATATATATTATATATATATATTATATATATATATATATATATAAATAATATATATGTATATAATAATATAAAAATGCGAAAACTAGTTTGTGTGTGTGCAGTGTGTCACACTTTGACCCTCTCTCTCACTATTCACTGATACTTCCTGCTGATGGGGTGAGAGTAATAGTAGGCATAGGTGAGGTGGAATTTTGCTAGAGGTGACATTGCCATGGGAAGCGATATGAAAGATTAATCGAAAAATGTAGAGAACAGGGATGGACTGTCGAGTATCACTACTTGGCAGTGGGGGCTAGAGGCTTCATTGAAAGGAAAATGAGGACGTTATTTAAAAGAAGGTTTACATTTTCGTGCTCAGAGCTGAGAAAATTAACAAGGAGGATAGAGGAGGCAGCAAAATAAAAACAACAAACGAGCTTCTGTATATGGTTGAAGCGAGAAGAACCAAAATGGCTTGAAAGCCATAACATGCCGACTGGGAAAGAGCGTAGCTGGGTGAGGCTGACTGATACTTAACCACCATTGC
>NC_043003.1:31553326-31570826 GCF_006345805.1 Octopus sinensis
CTGACCGCTTAAGTGCATTAATATATGCAATTTATCCTGCAATAACATTTTCAATCACAACGTAAACATACATTTTCTGGAATAAGCCTTCGGCAAATACTGTCAATCATCTGCGTCAGATTGACATAGGGTATTGTACCATCGATTTCCCTAATCTTTTGATTCACATTTCCACACTTGTGGGAGAGAAAGATTTTCGTCTCAGGGTATTTATCCTTCCACGTAAGCCACTTGAACTGTCTTTCCAAAGCTTCTTATAGTGTCTACCATCATTAGTTTCCACTTTCTCATTAAGGGGAACTGTAATTAAAAGTAAGCAAAATCAGGTAGAGGTTAGACTTGGGACACGTAGTTATTCAGCTTTTACAGAATAACTTTACTAGAAGCTATAAATTAAAAACCAAAAACTATAAATATCATACAGCCTGCAAAACTCCCTATTAAACATTTTTCAACTCAATTAGGTTTCACATTAAGGATAGGAAAATTTCATGTCAAAATTATTAGGAAAACAAAGTAAAAATGTTAAAAAAAAAACATTCTTTCAGATTTACATGATTTGTTTTTTTACATTCACCTAATAATTTCTTGAGTTTTCCGGAGATTTCATGCCGATTTATAGTAGCTTAGCTTTAGACTTATTTTAGAACATGGTTGAGTCCATAAAATAGGATTTGACTACACCTCCATTTAGAGCATAGTTTAAGTTATCTTTTAGTGGAAGACGGTTTATGTTCCTATAACCTGTATTAATTCTGTAACCCTTTAAAATGGAAGATAAGAAAGTTCATTTTCGGCACTTGATGCTTTTCTTTTTCCGTAAAGGAAAAAATGCTTCACAAGCAACCAAAGAAATATGCGCAGTTTACGGTGATGTTTCTTTATCCGAAAGAACTGTACGGAAGCCGTTCGCAAGGTTCCAAACTGGAGATTGTAGCCTTTGATAAAGAGCGATCAGGCAGACCATTCACTACAGATGATGACCAAATCAAGTCATTAATTGAGAATAACCCGTATTGCACAACCCGAGAAAGCCTCAACCTATCAAAATCCGTCGTTCATGAGCACCAGGTAAAGCTTGGGTTCACAAATCTCAAACAGGTTCCTTATAATATCTTGTTGCTTAAATTTATGTGCATTAAACTGGTTATATTTCTAAAATTCATAAACTATTTAAACATTTCTAATACAATGGCTAATAATATTTAACAAATAAAATTGTATTATGTGTTTTTAGACATCAAATGGCTATGAGGATCTCAGCCCCAGAGTAAAATAGCGGAGGGATCCATAGAGAAAAAATTGTTTGAGAACCACTGGTTTATATGTGCATGAGTAAAACCAACATGACGTCCAACCCGGACATGCCAGACAAATACGTTCACACGTGTTATCTCTTAACCGTTAACCGGTTAAAATTTAAGTTCACAATCGAGGTCGACTTCGCCGTTAATACATCCATAGTTAATGTAATAAACGCCAGGTATATATTGGAAAGAGTAATTGATTATACTCTTGTTCACAATATGGAAAATTCTCTGTGTTAGGTTTGGTTTATACGTTGTTTTCATGAATGTTGAAGTATGAGGTACGTGTAGGGTGTATATATGCGCGTATATAGGTATGTTGTAATACATATATATATATATATACATATATATATATATATACATATATATATATATACATATATATATATACGTATATATATAAATATTTGAGTATGTATGTATACATATACATTTCTATTTCTTGCCACGAATGTATACATGCATACATATACGCACAGGCACACACACACACGTGTATATACATCTATAGATATATTAGATATGTAGAATACATGCAAATACACGTGTTTATATATATGTACACTTGATGTAAGTAGATATATTAAAATACATACTCACAAGCATGGGTGTAAGATACCAAATACCTGCACCTATTAATACATTACACAAAAATACCCCTCGCACATACTGATATGTGTATATGAGTGTTCGTGTCTGAGTGTGTGGTGTACGTGTGTATATGCATGATTGTGTATGTGTGTGATTCTACGTGTGTTGTTATCAATATGTGTATCATGCTGCTTCAGATCCGTTTATGTATTCGTAGGTTTATACATTATCACCTTCCTTTGATTACCATTACAAAATGTTTGTTTATATTCCCTAAGTCTATTTACATTTGCTTTCTTTCCAACAGCCATCATATATTATTGATATAACTTTCCTTTCATCGCATCAAACGGGAACATCCTTCTCTTTTACTCTCACAGTATTCATTTATCAATAAAAATGGATTCAAACGAATAAAAAACATCAACAGAAAGAAAAAAAAAAGAAAAAAAATAGAAACAAGCTTCAAAATATGCATATTAAAACAAAAATTCCCTATAAATACATGTACCTCAATCTTGTATGCATTATCGGATCTTTAGAAGATGCTGCCATTGTAGTTGTTGTAATTGTTGTAGTTGTTGTTCTTGCTGCTTTCCGTCTTTATCTTCTTTCTCTCCTCCTCTATCGCTCCCTCTACTACTCCTCCCCTATCGCTCTCTCATCCCCTCTCAAACCCCTCTCTCACTTCCCCTCTCCCTACACACTCTGTCTCTTTCACACACACATATGCACTCTCCCCCGTCTCTCTCTTTTACTCTCTATCTCCTTGAATATTCTCTTGAATAACGTAGATCAAAAGTATTTATTTAATATTCTTACGTACTTTAGATAACCGATGGACACTTATATATATTTTGTTTAGATTGAATGCTCTGTTTTGTTCTGAACGGGTGAAATCTCAATTTGTTTTATATATGTATGTAAAGATAGTGGATGCCGTGGGTTGGGGAGGGGCCTTAAGCCTGTTTTTATATTTACATTTGAACGCTTATGGAATACTGAACTCTATGCTTGAATGAGCTTTAGAAAGAAACTTCGGTTGCAGAGATGGGTAGCTGCATTGCAACTACAGTGCCGGATGAAATGTAGTGTAATGTAATGTTTGTTAGGAAGGAATAGAAAACTACTTTGAATGTGAGGTTAGTAGTGTGCATGACTGTGATGGAAAATATCGGTTACGTATCAATAATTGCTGCAGAATATTCGAAAATCAACCAGTCATGCATGATTGCATACATTTGTATAAAAATACCGGAGTTTTCTACCTGGCTACATGATCTGCTAGATATAGAACACAATTATTCCTCAAATTACACCAACGTATTTTCAATGAGGAAGGACAATGTTATCTTGAAATATGAATAAAAAGAAAGGATTACAGATGTGTCTTCGTTCAGGATTAAATTGAGGGATAAAAATAATAAAAATGTGCAATACACACAGACGAACACTTGCAATGTTTTGTACGTGTAACAGACTAAATAACTCACACACACTGTGTCTCAAAATATTTATATTTTTTAATGATCGAACTAGAATTAGATAACCCTATAACCAATATCCTCTAAATCCAGAGCTCAAGAGCTTCAAACTGGGTAAGGCCCATGGGTATCAAAGTCACAAAGAATGTTTCGGTATCCTTAGAATACAACGATATAATAAGCACAATGAAAACTATACAGAAGCGCTCGGAAAATCCGACTTAAGATCAACTGACGTCATAAAACAAGGTAAAAATTTGCTATAATCATCTTGCTCAATTAAGAATAGTTGAGATGTTATTTTACGGTCTTACTGCGATTTAGTGGAGACAGACTATGGCTTGCAAGGAAGTGTTTGTAAGGTATAAAAATGTCGATGATTCCTAGTTGTTTAAGCTCGTATATAGGTTCGAAGAGCGATTTTTTTCTATTAAACCATTTAAGGTATTGTCCAATTATAACTACTCTTCATTGACTGAAATATGTAAATATATAGGTGAGTGTGTGAGTGTATGTGTGTGTGCGTGTGTGTGTGCGTGCGTGCGTGTACTTCCTGATACATATGCACAGAAACACACACACACACACACACACACACACACACGTACACACACAAATTTGAAGCAGGATTTTGAAACAAATTGCCCTCTTGAAATACATAGGAACAGCAAACTTACAGAAGATCTTACTGGTCATGAAAATGTTGAACGACTGCCAGTTATAATTTCCGGCCAAGGAGTTGACCAGCTCTTGGTATTCCCAAATTTGGCAGAGGAACTGGTCAAAACATTGCAGATGTTGTCCATCAGTTAATACTGGAGTGAATATATCTGACGCTACTGCCTCTAGTACAGATTCTAAGAGTGGTGCTTGTATGTTACTAGAGCAAAGATTGGATAAAGATTATATTTTCGAATTAGTGTTAGAAGCTGCAATTTCTGTCTCCTTGCCATCTTCTACTGGCCCTGACATACAACTGTTTAAAAGATTCAAAGCAAAGCGGGTAGAAATTGAGAAGAAAAGTTACCAAACAGCAACAGATGACCCTAACATTACAGAGAAAATGTCAGATGCTGAAGAAATCAGTCAGTTTGCTCAAGTTCAGCTTGATGAACAGCAGCCTCGTGCTGACTACAAGTAATTGATCGAGCTAACGCTAATTTTTCTCGGTAGTACCCGCCATGTCAGGGATCAGCTTTAAAGCACCCGCAACTAATCAGGATAGATGGCCAAGCTAATTTACTGCATTAAAATTTGGATCTCAGTCTAAATCACAGTTTAAATTAACTGAGAGCAGTTCTACAGGCAAAAGGATGACAAAATTGCCAGTACTGCACTCAATAAGTTTTGGGGACATTTGTAGTACCTCTATGAGGAGCTTGTGGCCCTTACATTATTTGATTCAGGTGCATGCTCTGCAGAAACCAGTTGATTCAAAACCGAGCAAACGCGCATCAATAAATCCTGAAAAAGTTGAAACAGGTTTTGATAACTGCCAACACAAAAAGATTCTTTGAAATCCTAGAAGTGCCTTGCAAGAATCTTGAAAAAGATGCTGAAGAATGAAATGAGAATGGAAGTTAGGCGAATGCAAGAAATATCGCATTTGGTCTCAAAGTGGTAAACGACATTGCGGAAAGAGGTGTACGCCCGATGGAGGAATACAAATAGACAACCAATGATGAAGAGCAGAAACAATACCTTCTTCAAATTGTTAAAAGTTTCAAGTCGTCATTCTCAAACAAAAACAAGAAGACATTACTCTTGCTTCACAAAAAACAAAACAAAACAAAACAAAACAAAAATGAACTTACATAAGTGGTTATGATATGCCTATTCGGGAAACTTTCACATAAAAAGTTAACACGGAAAAATTGACATTTAAAAATGTAGAGTGTTTTCGTTGTGAAAATACAAGACATATAAAAACGCACTGTATTACGTAGATGACAAAACGTCAAAACAAAGGAAAGACAATAAACAGCATGTCATCGGAAGAAATTGGTAATATAACAATGAGAACATTCGTGAATGTGAAAATCAGAAATACAAGTGTTAAAATGCAGTTGGACACTGGACGTGATATCAACATTGTAAGCGAAAAACACTTGGAAATATGTCGGGAAGCCGAGATTAATGAAATCGAAAAAGGTAGCGCATGGTGTTACGAGAAAAAGATTATATTTGTTCGGTGAATTTGTACATAATGTAACATTTCGAGGTCAAACAAAAAAGGCAAAATATGTTTGTTAAAAAGTTCACTTAATTTATTCGGCGCAGAGTTGATGGAACTATTCAAAGTATGAAATACACCCATAAATGTTTTGTGTGGAAATATAGTCGGTTAAGTCGAAGGTTCGAATGCGGCTGAGGAACTGAAGCTAAATATTGCAGTAAAACAGAATTGAACACCTGCATGTAAGCCAAAACAAAATTAAAAAATGCCCAAATCATTGCTCAAAGTAGATGTTCCGTGGTCGAGACTACCCATTGATTTCGATGGTCCTTTAAGTGGTTCTTACTACTTAGTGTTGATAATTTTTCGAAATTGTTTGAAATGTCTAAGTGTAAAAAACCAACCACCTCAACTTTGGTAAATTTGTTACAGGAATTGTTTGCAAGATTTGGCTTCCCAAACAAGATAGTGTCTGACAATGGAACACCATTTATATCTAGAAAATTAAAAAAAAAAGAATTGTGGAACGTTCGTCTTAGGACATATAACTACGGCACCATACCATCCCAAATCTAGTGGAGTAGCAGAACGCGTTGTTGACATCTTCAAAAGAGCCCTTTGAAAATCGCTTAAGGAAGTCACAGATAAGGTAGCTATACAACATTATTAAGAGTGTACCGTGTGACACCAAATCTGAATACACCAGCAGGTAGATCACCAGCAGAGCTGATATTTGCAACAAAAGAAAAAGGAAGACATTACAAGATTCTTTATAGTTGGTGAAATGGTGTATACGATGGCATACAAGAATGGAAAGCAGAGTTGGGAAGATGGCGTAATTACCAAATGCATAGGTAAAATTATGCATTTTGTAAAAAGTAGAAAAAGCATAGAAAAGAGACACAGGAACCAACTGAAAAAGAGGTTCGTGAAAAGCGAACCAAAGAAGTTAGAGAAACCGATGAAATGGTTGCTCGATACGCTTCAAGTACCAACACCCCTACAGGTGATTGAACTCAGGCGTACAAGTGAGATAAAAAAAAAAATCGTACAGAGTTCCTGAAAGCAGATGCCAAGCACAAAAGATATTGAATTGTACGAAAAAAGACCTCAAATAAGGAAGGTGGTAAACGACATTGCGGAAAGAGGTGTACGACTGATGGAGGAATACAAATAGATAACCAATGATGAAAAGCAGAAACAATACCTTCTTCAAGTTGTTAGATTATTGCTAAATAAAATGACACTTCCTAAGAGAAACTTTAAAGGGGAGATGTTTTAGGGAATTAATAATAATGGTACAATGCTTCCATATAACGAATGGAATAACCTAGTCACTCTAAGTAAAGAGAGGTACGTGAAGTACCAGAGTACGTAGTAGGCGATCAGAGATAGCCGTGTCTTTACTTGTTTTACTTAGTATACTGTATACCGAAGTGAACGTTATAACAATCCAAAATTTTAAGGATTATAACGCATACATACATACATACATACATACATACACACATAAGAATAACTATGGACAACAGCTTCGAAACCGCCAGTATCTATATCCGGATTACAAATTTACATTTACACTAACAAGTAATTGTTGCACTTGCTTTTGTGAGTAAGTTAGTCTGGATAAGCTCCGATTTTCAGTAGAAGAAGTCAACCAACTAACTCGATCACTAAAAATATAATCTGTAAGTGGAACAGCAAAAATATGCCAGGGATTTTTCAAGTTTAAAATGTGACATTGTCTTCATTATCACCATTCCAACGGTGGAGCTTTGATTCTTTGTTAGAAATTAGCCTCTGTCACAGAGAAATAATTTAAATAATTAATAACATAACAGATCATACAAAGAAAACTCGGATTTGAAACGCACAACAAACCAAACAACATTCTGAATACTTGAAAAAGCCAATAATATCGACAGAAATTGCAACTTCTGTTGAATATATTAATGCAAGGTCACATCACACCTCGAAGGTAATGCATTTGACCGAAAAATGCGACTGAAAATATAGATTTTGACGTTGCTGGAGAAGACATTACACGTGATTATCAGCAGCCCCAAAATTGTCAACAAAGTACTACTTCCTTATGCAAATATGCTTTGACGCAAATACAATATACACTGCCATTCGTGAAAAAAGACTCCTGGAATAAATATAGAGAATCCTCTAGTTATTGAATACATACACTAACATCATCACAAGAAATACTGGAGGAACATTCCCATCAAAATACCTGTCATGTACAAGCATAACAGGCCGGATATTATTGTTTGGGACTGAAAAGAAAAATATGTACTGTTAGAGATGTCAGGGGTCCTGTTGACGTGAATATATTTTTGAAAATCAAAAAGAATGAGTATAACCATGGACAATTACTTCGACATTTCCAGATTGTAGATGCACATTTATACCAATAATAATTCGTCCAGTTGCTTTTGTGAGTAAATGCCAATCAGGATAGTCTAGATTTTTCAGAAAAAGAAACCAACCAGCTAAGTCGTATATTACAAGTACAATCTCTAAGTGGAATATTAAAAATATGCCAGACTTTTCCCAACTTGAGAATTCGACATTGTTTGCTTTCTATATCCCAACGGTAGAAAATTTTATCGTTGTTACAAACCAGCTCCTTCCTCAGAGGAAGAATTTAAATAATTAAAACCAGAAGAAAACATATGCACATACACATCAAACACACACACACACACACATCATTACTACGTATGGATAGTTATATACGAGATTGTAACATCGCAGGGCCCACGGGATTTTGCCCGTTGCATGTTATAAAACCACATAGCTGTACTAACCTTTTAGATCAAAGCAACATCTGGATGTTTGGCCAACTAAATCTACTTGCCTTAATTTAAGTAGCTACAATAACATAGTAGTGGCCTGTCAAAATGCATCTTAGTTCACACAGTATTGAAGGTATAACATTAAATATATCTAACAAAGACAGAAACAAGTTGTAATCTCACCAGTAGTATGTATGTATGTACATAAGCATATAGATGTGTGTATATGTGAGTGCATTAGGCAATACTAAATGAAGGAACATGCTAAAGTTTACGATACTTGAACAGTATTGTAGTGTTTTTGTTTTGCTTCTGCAAACTGGAAACATTGCATTGGAATAAAATATAACAGCAATATCATGAGAAACAGCAGCAACCATAACACACAAACTAGTTTTGTCCTTGTACAAGATTATATCAAGATTATATAAGATTAATCACAAAACAAACATGCATAAACACGCACATACACACTCCTCACATAGTTAGATGCATGCGCATTTTATTTTCCAATCTTCTACTTTATCAACGACTCTAGAGAACGAGTGAGCTGATAAGCTTTTCTGCGATTCATTTTACCTTCAAAGATATTTATTTTTATCGTATTTCAACAACTTGCTGAAATTTGCTTTTGCGAGCAGATATATTCCCATGATCAAACGCAATATTTAGAGATAGAATTTTCTGTGACACAAAATATAATTTAAATCTGCATTGAAATATGAAACAAAATAAAGAAAAATATAGGTAGTCATCCCTCTTTTTAATAACTTGTTCGCAAGATTTAGATATAAGAGGGTGGTGAACAAGTAAAAACGTTAACCCGTTGGACAAAATACTTAACGGCATCTCTTCCGGTTGTTTACTTTCTGCGCTCAAATCCCATCCAGGCAAACTAAGAGTTTCATATTTCTGGGGTCGATAAGATAGAATAACGGTCAACTACCGGGGTCTATGTAATCGCCTTGCACTTTCTCCCAAATTTCAAGCCTATACTAGAAACAATATTTAGATGTAGATTTTCGTTAATTCCTACACAAATGTCAATTTCCAAGGTAAAAGCACCAACGAGGGTCGCTCGATCTCTTGGATATATTAGCCAGAAACTCTCATAAAATTACATCTGTCGCAAAAAATAACATTTCACAATCTAGTTTTAGCTATCTTTTCAAGTTTTTCCAATAAATATGCTTTTGAGCCTAGGCCTAACTGGAATTGTTACAATAGAGTAGGTTATAGAGTGGCAATAGTCTGGGATTGCCTTATTAAGCCATATCTTCCGATGAAAGAGACTTTTTCCTGCTCTTTCCATGGGCAGGAAGATCGCCTCCAGTATTCTGGCAGGGTTACTCAAGGCAGGTAGGTTGATGTTGAACTCGAACTCGCAAACAGTTTTCTGGTTGCCTGCATGTGGAGCAGTATAGCATGTGTGAAACCTTGGTGGAAGAACTGTCAACCGACCCAACGTTTAGGTACACAAGATGTTGGGTAAAGAAATCCAAAACATATGAATAACCAGGGTCAACCTATTCAATCAGAGAAATACTGCGATCATCAATAGACGTAATTCACACGGACGATTATACTGAGTTATCGAAAGACTAGTAATGACCATAGATCATTCCAGAAACTCATACCGCATCGATCGTGGCACGGATTACCAAAGGTCATAACTAGGCGTGCCGGTTCTGGCACCTACGTCCGACATGTCAGCTACAGGACCAACATCGAAATTTGCCAGATGAAGCATCCTGTTAAAGTATCGACTTTCAATGCAAGAACTTTGAAATCTATGTTTCAAATGTCAGAACTTGCTGCATCAGTTATCAACTTTGATATCAACATCCTGTGTGTACAGGAACACTGTCTCTTCCATGAAGATCACGATTTAGAGCATCATGAACTCGATAAAAACTGGACTTTTGTGTCTGTATCTCCATGGATAAACTTTATTAATAGCACCATCGGCGGAGTAGGATTATTACTCAGCCCGCATGCCCTAAACAGCGTTGAGAAAATAACATCTAGAATAATGGTTGCCAATTTCAACGGTAACCCTTCTACTACTGTCACCTGGTGCTACAGCTCAATAAATGTCAACGATGAAGAAGGGGTCATAAATGTTTACAATGATCGTCTCTTGTACGATCTTTACCAAAACACAACATCCTCATTATTGGCGGACATATGAATGCACAATTAGGCCATGACAATCCCCATCATAAGTAGTCGTTCCATCAGACCTCAAACCGAAATGGAGAACACTTAGTGCAATACTTGGTAGAAAACAAACTTCAAGACCTGAAGACTTTTTTCAGACGAGAACAGGAAAAAGTGGACCCATACTTCCCCAAACAGATTCAAAGCTCAGCTCATCAAGAACAAAAAGTGAATTAACAGCTGTCACAACTGTGAAGTATACATCACTTTCTTTGGTGTATCATCTGACCATCGAGTGGTAACATCTAAGCTTCAGGTAAGCATCTGAGCAAAGAAGATAAAAGAAACCTTAATACCGCCCTACAACTGGGCTATTCTGACGTACTACGAACAAGTCCGAAATTATTTCACGATCAAACTCAGATATTGCTTCGATGCATTACAAGATGTAAACGAAGATCACACACCAAACACAACATATCTCAACTTCGTCCAAGCTCATTATGAGGCTGCTGAAAAATGCATCCCTTTGAGACCAATAGTGAAACCCTTGAGAGCCCCTTGAGAAAGCGACACAGTGCTCGCATAAAAGAAATAAGCAAACAGCACAACAAGAATCCTACGAGAAGAAACTTAAATAGGAAACCGAACGCGTTGAAAGAACGTATTATATCAGACGCAACAGCAAAAATACATTCAAAGCCAAATCGATAATATCAAAAACGCAACAGACAACAAACAGTTTTCTTTGACGTGGCAAACAGTAAATGAGGTGAGTGGTCGGAAGAAATCCTCCAAAGCGACTTTCAAGGCGTCTAGCCTACAGAAGAGACTGAATAAGTGGGAAAACCATTTTCAAAAACTTGAGAAATCACGGAATACATGAAATCAGTGGCTCCATCGTATTGTTGAGGAGGTCCTGGATATCAAGCAGGGACCCTTCTCGATAGAAGACCTTGAAGTCGTACGGAGGAAGACCAAAAACCGAAAGGCTGTAGGATTGGATGATATCCCTCCCGAAGTCTGGAAAACCGGCGAATTCAATGATATTCTTCTCAAACAGTGCAACACAGTATATCATCAAAGCAAGATAAAATTCTGGACAGAAGGATGTATTCTGCCTTCCCCCCAAAACGGGGATCTAGGCCTCGCAATAAACTACAAGGAATTACATTAACACCAATTGCAGCTAAAATTTACTATGCATTGCTACCCAATCGAATCCAACCTCAAATTGAACGGGTTCTTAGGAAAAATCAAAATGGATCCAAGAAGAGCCGCTCTACATCTGGTTGAATTCTCTCAGTTAGGAGGATGTTGGAAGGAGTACGAGCCAAAAATCTTAATGCAATTCTGTTCTTTGTTGATTTTTTCAAGTTCTGTACAGGGATAAGATGGCAGAAATCCTTAGGGCATATGGATGAAACGATAAAGGCAGTAATGATGCTGTATAAAAACACCCAAGTGAAACTGCGGTCATCGGAGATACTGACTTCTTCGATGTTCGGGCAGGAGTACTGCAGTGCGATGAACTAGCTCCTTATTTGTCTGTGTATCCCGTGTCTCGATTATGTATTGCGTACCTCAATAGATCAACAAATGACTTGCGTTTCACTTTACAGCAGTCAAGAAGTAGAAGATATCCGGCTACCTACTTGACAGACGCCGATTATTCTGATGGCATTTCACTCTCCGCAGACAATACAAAAGATGTTGTTTACTCCATCTCTTGGAAAATGCTGCCGCTAACATAGGACCATATGTGAATGAAAAGAAACACCAGGTGAAATCAGGACCATCAAACAGAAGCCCTTGAAAAATGTAAACGAGTTTACTTACCAAGAGAGCAATATTGTGGCCACTGAAAAAGATATTAAATCTCGCGTTGCTAAGGCTTGGGCAGCTATAGACTGGCTTAGAACAATGTGAACGTCAGCTTACCAGATAAATTGGAGAGAAATTCTTCAGAGATGTTGTTGAATGTATCTCCGACTTGGACTCCCACCAAAAGACTCAGGTGCATGCTGGACGGTGCCTACACCAGATTGTTACGTGCAGTGGTCAACATCTCTTGGAGAGAGCAGAGCTTTCTCCGTCCGGGTTGCGGATCCGTGCAATAAGCTGCCGGATGAGAAAATGAAGATGTTGACGACCGCTCGGTTCAAAGTCTCTCTTGACCAGAAATGGCCTGAACTCTTTGCATGAACACCCTCCCTATACATAACTCCATGTCCCCCTATATGGCCTTGCTTTTCGCTTTTTGAGCCAAAATTAACTTAATAACATCGGTTATATGGGAATGCACCAACTTTCTCATCAACTATACAACAGCGTAGATTGAGGTTTGCTGACCACTGTTTGAGACGTAAGGAAGACCTTGTGAGTAATGTAGCAAATTGTGGTACCACAGCGGCAGGAAGACCATGGAATACGTATATACAACAGCTTGCAGAAGATGTTGGCTGGCAAGTTAAATACTTAAAAACACTAATGGACGATCGGGAGAAGTAGTTAAGCTGGTCCCGGCAATCAGCCCGACTGGATGATGCCTCGATAAAGAAATATTACATATACGACGTAATATAAAAGACTGTAATATATATATATATATATATATATATATATATATATATATAATATATATATATATATATATATATATATATTATATATATATATATATATATATATGTATATATATATATATATATGTTTGTGTGTGTGTGTGTATGTATGTATGTATGTATGTTAATGAGTGCGTATCTATGTGATATCGTACTTGTGGCATTTATGGTGTTGAAACCCAAAATATTTCGAGAACATTTCTGTCCTTTCTATTTCACACTTCTCACACACTTCCGAGTTCTTATACGTACGACATTGTCCTCCTCTCTATTAACTCACTGACATTCTCTCATCAAGTAAGCTACAATTTCACAGATTTCCCCACACATTTTATACTCTGGTTTTGTCGATATGAAATATTACGTTGCTTGTTCCTAGAGCCTGTACCTCAGCTAAAAGGTCAATGCTTGAACTTTATGAATTAGACAGTCATTTATCCACGCATTTATCCACAGCTATTCATTCAGTGATCTTCCTGAAAACTTACTCAAGCATTATCTTACCATGCTAAACATTCTATAGTATTAAGTATATATCATCTAAAACTATTTTGGTACCTTTCATGTCATTCACTGCTTACAGAGCTAATGCCACATATTTTACCCTTTATACATTATTTTCAAAATTAATTACCCACCTTTCGTTTATGAAAGATATATAGAACTATTAATAATTTTTGCATGCAATGTTGTAAATATGAATATTGCTTTTCGATTTTATTATCGAAATAACTATTGTTATTACAGATTAATCTACAATGCCAAGACATTTTCTACTTTTCAGAGCAAGAAAATATTTAATCTCTTAAGAACTACCGATCTTCTGCAAACCTCAGGAGTTACCTAATGTAGTACTGCTCCAAGATTTAGGATGGGTCAGTGGCTACTCAACAGAGACATAGTTGGCAATATTTAAATAAAGACGATTCGACTGATTGGTATGGAACTACTCAAAGCTATGCTTCAATATGTAATTCACATAGGTACTGTCCCCTTTATCTGCCTTTTCTACCGTTACTAAAATGTTCCCTATTCCTGAAATCTAGTTTCTCGTGTCACTGATACTCAAACACTTTCAATACTTTCGTCTCTCTTCTTCCCGTCTCTCACACAGTGTCCAGCTCTCAAGACTTACACTACTGTCCATCATACCCAGAAAGTTAGCCTTCCATAAATATTTCCTTTCACACATCTTTCTTGCAATCGTTGATTTTTCAACAGTTTAAGTGGGACTTTAACTGCATTAATCTAATCTGTGTCGATGGGCCAACGCAGGCAACTACCCAGCTCCGTCCTCTAGACCTTGCTAATAATAAGGGAAAAAAATCTACACTTGCCTTCTTTATTAAAGATTAAAATCACTCTTTTGATTTCTTTAATAAAATATCCATTTATCTTACTTAGGTGTGTTATATCTACCTATTGACAACATTTCATAACTCTCTGATTTTATATTTCGTTTGATGATGTGGTAATTGCATTGCACTTTCTTCAAACACCTTCCTCTTTTCATTATTAAATCTCCACAGTTTTTAATTTCAAATTCCTTTCTAATACACTCACTAAGTCCCAGAAGTGTTTACACTTAATAGTTTATTGATTTTCATTCCTTGAGAACAATTTCATAAAAAAACTAATTTACCTTACATAGTCTATTTTTAATAACGTACCCAGCCTATATCGTTTGCTGTAACTCTGTTGATCACACAAATAAGACAATATTTCACTTTGAAATATTTTCATATTAATCATAATTCTTTCCATCTCTTCAGCTCGCTCTTCAAAATGGCTTCATTCACTTTGCTGTTTACTTGTAAAGATTTCAATTAATTTTATGTTCCCTGTTACTTCTGCAATGTCAAATCATTCTGTTCACCAGACATAAAAGATTGACGTTTTATAATTGAACCAATGATATTGTGATAATAATATCTCTACTCTAGCTGTATTATTTCCTAGTTATCTACGTATTCATGTGAAATATTAGCAATTAGATCTGTCGACAATTTCCATATTATTGAAAATCAAATTAACCCTCTAAAATCGACATGTTTTCTTGAGCCATCATTTTCAGCTGAGGTTCTCATCTGGTCAGTTACCATGTAAATCTTTCTTCATTCCCTTACTGTAAGAAATCCTAGAAATATCGGATATATTTGTGACCTGTTCTATATAGAAAATTTGGGTCAGAAAGAAATCTGACAAACAGTGTAGCAGTGACTAATCAGAGGCCTTGTGTCCTAACCAGACAGAAAATACCTTGCAGCTGCGGAAAAAAGACACAAACTTATATAACATTATCTACGACAAAAAACACAGTAAAAACTCCCGTGGTAGATAATATTGATTCCAAATTTTGTCACAAGGCCAGCAATTTAGGGGGAGGGGATAAATCGGTTACATCAATTCCAGTTTTCAAAAGGTACCTAAAGAATGAAAGGCAAAGTCAATCTCGGCGGAATTTTAACTTAAAACATGGAGGCAGATGAAATGCCGCTAAGCATTTTACCCCGCATGCTAACGATTCTTCCAAGCCCGCCGTCTTATATGTGATTGGTAATACTAGAATAATAGTAGTAATTCTTTTTACTCTAGGTACAGGAGCTGAACTTTTGCGCAAGGGTGACTAGTCGATTACATCGACAACAGTTTTTCTACTAGTACTTAATTTATCGACACTGAAAATATAAAAAAGCAAACTTGATCTAACCGAAATTAGAACACCGTACGTAAAGCCGTAGTTGTAAACTAGAACTGAAGAAAGTGGTAATTACATGTCGGTTTGAAATTTTGGCATAAGACCAGCAAATTCGGGTGGGGTGGGTTCGACTCCAGTACTCAACTGTTACTTATTTTGTCGACTCCGAGAGAATGAAAGGTAAAGCCAACCTCTGCGCAATTTGAACTCAGAACTCAAAGACGTAGGAAATGTCACTAAACATTTTGCAAGGCCTGATAAATTTACAGGACTCCATTAAGTTTTTAGGCATAATTTTTGCTGCTTAGTTTTACTGTCGAGGACGTTATTCCAGTTGCTTTACAAAAGAGGCTATTAAACAAACAAAACTTACTTGCACACACCCTTGTACATATAGAGATACATACATACATACATACATACATACATACATACATACATACATACTTACATACATGCAAGCATTCATGCATGAATGCATGCATACATATGTACATACATTCATAAATACATATACAGGGTGGGTGGAAAGTAACTAGGCATTAGAAATTACTTATAGAATTTTTAGTATCACTGAAGTTATACAAAAACATTTCTTAAACAGAATAAATTAATGGAGATTATTTTCTTTTCTTATTGTCTTATTTCTTATATCTTATTTTCCAGATGGCCGGTCGCTCTGACTGTTTAGGAGCGAGCTAAGACAGCAGTACGCAATGAAGTGTGGAATTCCGTTGTTTTGGTTCAGAGATTGTGGCGTTCAGAGATGGTAAGCATACAACACTACGTCCGGAGAATATAAAAAGGTATCATGCAAAGCTGATGACGACGGGCAATGTGAACGATGCAAGAAATGGCCGCCCAACCACATCCCGATCAGCGGAGAACGTGGCAATACTCTTTACTCTTTTACTCTTTTACTTGTTTCAGTCATTTGACTGCGGCCATGCTGGAGAACCGCCTTTAATCGAGCAACTCGACCCCGGGACTTATTCTGTTGTAAACCCAGTACTTATTCTATCGGTCTCTTTTGCCGAACCGCTAAGTAACAGGGACATAAACACACACACGCATATATATATATATATATATACATATATACGACGGGCTTCTTTCAGTTTCCGTGTATCAAATCCACTCACAAGGCTTTGGTCGGCCCGAGGCTATAGTAGAAGACACTTGCCCAAAGTGCCACGCAGTGGGACTGAACCCGGAGCCATGTGGTTGGTAAACAAGCTACTTACGACACAGCCACTCCTGCGCAGGAAAATGTTAATCGCTGCTCGCAAAAATCAACACGTTAAGTAGCACGTGAATGTAGACTAACAAAACACACAGTAAGTACAGTGTTGCATAAAGAATAAAATTTTTGTCCATGGAAACTCCATAACGTACAGGAGCCAAAACCTGAAGACTGTGACCGCAGAATAGAATATGGGGAGCTAGGTTGGTATGAAGATTGGCCTGAATTGTTTGAAAATAATCTCTGGAGTGACGAGACTAGGATGTTATAATACCCACCACACACTGGAAGAGTTAGAGACACAGGTTCTGATTCTCAATGATATTCCAGACGATGTCCTTCAGAAGGTTTCTCATTCCCTCCCTGGCTGTTTGAGGAAGCTGATTGATCCCCACCGGTGCTTACGTTGA
>NC_043003.1:31575826-31610826 GCF_006345805.1 Octopus sinensis
GTGTGTATGTGTGTATTTGCGTGTACGTGTCATAATAATAATAATAATAATAATAATAATAATAATAATAATAATAATAATAATAATAATAATAATAATAATAATAATAATAATAATAATAATAATAATAATAATAATAATAATAATAATAATAATAATGATCATTTCTATCATAGGCACAAGGCTTGAGATTTGTGGGAGTGAGATAGACGATTACATCGACGCCAATACTCAATTAGTACTTAATTTATCGACCCCGAAAGGATGAAATGTAAAGTAGACCTCGGCGCAATTTAAACCCAGAACGTAGCGACAGTTGAAATACCTCTGAGCGTTTCCTCCAGCGTGCTAACAATTCTGCCAGCTCACCGCCGTTTTTTTCCTTTTTGGTGCATAATTTATTGACCCCCATAGGATGAAAGACAAAGTCGACCTCAGAATGTAGAAGCAGACGAAATATAGCTAAGGATTTTGCCCAGCGTGCAAACGATTCTGCCAACTCGCCGCCTTATAATAATAATAATGATAATAATAATAATAATAATAATAATAATAATAATAATAATAATAATAATAATAATAATAATAATAATAAGGCATTTACTGCAGTGATATCGCAAAGGTTGAACAAGCACCTGGACGAAAACAAACTGCTCCCAGAAGAGCAGAAAGGATGCCGCAAAGGCTCATGTGGCTGTAAAGATCAACTAATGATTAATAAAGCCATAACTGAAGACACCCACAGAAAGAAGAAAGTCCTCAGTATGGCCTGGATTGACTACAAAAAGGCGTTTGATAGCATCCCCCACACATGGATCCTCGAAACACTAGCCATTAACAAAGTAGCACCAACAATCATAAAATTCATAGGGCACTCTATGAATAAATGGCAAACAGTGCTACACCTCCAAACAAAAGAGGGACTCATGAAAACCAAAGACATCCCCATTAGAAGAGGAATATTCCAGGGAGACACGCTCTCTCCACTCCTTTTCTGCTTGGCACTGTCACCTCTATCTGATATACGAAATAGAACTGGATGCGGATATAAATGTTACGGCAAAACGATCAGCCACCTTTTATATATGGATGACCTAAAACTATACGCTGCAAATGACAAAAAGCTGGAAACACTATTAAAGACAGTTCATGGATTTACCAAAGAAATAGATATGAAATTTGGATTAGAAAAATGCGCCAAAATGACCATGAAAAGAGGAAAACTAGTTAAGAGTAGCAACATCACACTAGATAAAACCAATGAAATAAAAGAATTAGACCAAAGCCAAACTTACAAATACTTAGGAATCCATGAACTAGATAAGACACAACACACACAAATGAAAGAGAAAATAAAAAAAGAATATTATAGACGAGTCAGATCAATACTGAAAACAGAGCTCAATGCTAAAAACAAGATAATAGGTATTAACACTTTAGCTGTCCCAGTTATAAGTTACAGCTACAATATCCTTAACTGGACACGAAATGAACTGACCAAAATAGATAGGAAAACAAGAAAAATAATGACAGGATCTAGGATGCATCACCCAAAATCTGACATAGAAAGACTATATATACAACGTATAGAAGGTGGTAGAGGCCTTATACAACTGGAAAACTACTATAAAATAACCACCATAGGACTGCAAAAATATCTACTTCAGAAGGAAGGAAAACTGATACAAATAGCGGCAAAACACGAGCAAAACAAAAAATTATTCTCAGTATTTAAGGAAGCTGACAAATACAAACAAGAAATCATACCACCTAATAAATATGAAGAAGAAGAAGAAGAAGAAGATGAAGAAACAACAAAAGCTATAAAACAAATGAAATCCAAACTAAAAATAGAACAGCAACGAACCATGATAAAACGATGGCAAGAAAAGCCCCTTCATGGTAAATACTGGACTAAACTAAACGCAAAAGAAATAGACAAAGAAAAATCCCAGCAATGGTTGAGAAGCTCAGGACTCAAAGCAGAAACAGAGGGATTTTTAATTGCAGCACAAGACCAAAGCCTCCCCACCAGAAATTACCAAAAACATGTAATGAAAAGAAATATTACAAGTAACTGCAGAATATGTGGAGATGGACAAGAAACAATAAATCATATTATCTCTAGCTGCCCAGTCCTGGCTAAGAAGGAATATATTCACAGACATGACAGAGTTGGAACCTACATACACTGGAAGCTATGCCAACATTATGGAATAACAACAGAAAAAAGATGGTATAGGCACACACCAGAAAAGGTCACAGAAAACGAGAAAGCAACCATACTGTGGGATATGCCGATACACACAGATAGAGAAATTAAGGCCAACAGACCAGATATAGTTGTCAGAGATCATGAAGAAAAAAAATGCTTTCTAATTGATGTATGAATACCGGCAGATGACAACGTGTCTCTAAAAGAAATGGAGAAACTCTCAAAATACAAAGACTTGGAAATAGAGGTAACTAGAATGTGGAATCTGAAAACAGAAACAATTCCTATCATAGTAGGTGCATTAGGCATGATAAAAAAATATTCAGACAAATACATTACAAAAACACCAGGACTTACAAACACATATAACATACAGAAAATTGCACTACTAGGCACTGCACACATCCTACGCAGAACACTTTCCATACAATAACCATCAGAGCATCACAACAAATCACAGCACATACCCAAGGCACACAGAGCTGCGCTCGGTAGTGAAGTGAAAGCACGCTATAAAAATAAAACTACTGAATAATAATAATAATAATAATAATAATAATAACAACAACAACAACAATAATAATAATAATAATAATAATAATAATAATAATAATAATGATAATAATAATAATAATAATAATAATAATAATAATAATATAATAATAATAATAATAATAATAATAATAATAATAATAATAATAATAATAATAGTAATAATAATAATAAGAAGAAAACAGTTTTGAGGCATTGTAAAAACACCATACAAACATGTCTATGGCTTGGATTGACTTTAAGAAGGCATATGATATGATGCCTCATTCTTGGATCGTTGAATGCCTGCAGATGTTTGGTGTTGCTGACAACATTACAAATTTTCTGATGCAGAGCATGAAAGAGTGGAAAACCAAGTTTTACTCAAGTAATATATTCCTTGGAGAAGTTGATATTAAAAGGGGAATCTTCCAAGGTAACTCGTTTTCTCTGTCACTTTTTGTAATTGCAATAATGTTCATAACAATTACACTTAGGAAAGTTAAGATAGGTTACCGAAAGGCGCAGGAGTGGCTGTGTGGTAAGTAGCTTGCTAACGAACCACATGCTTCCGGGTTCAGTCCCACTGCGTGGCACTTTGGGCAAGTGTCTTCTGCTATAGCCCCGTGCCGACCAATGCCTTGTGAGTGGATTTGGTAGACGGAAACTGAAAGAAGCCTGTAGTATATATGTATATATGTATGTATGTGTGTGTGTTTGCGTATCTGTGTTTGTCCCCCTAGCATTGCTTGACAACCGATGCTGGTGTGTTTATATCCCCGTCACTTAGCGGTTCAGCGAAAGAAACCGATAGAATAAGTACTGGGCTTACAAAGAATAAGTCCCGGATCCGATTTGCTCGACTAAAGGCGGTGCTCCAGCATGGCGGCAGTCAAATGACTGAAACAAGTAAAAGAGAAAGAGAAAGAGAATTGGGAAGGAAAGCCCGTCATTGAACCAACTTCCGTTTATGGATGACCTAAAATTGTTTGCGAAATCTGAAAAACAGATAGAAGTGTGGTAGGCACATCGGTATAGAATTTGGGATTACCAAATGCTCAGTATTTAATATGAAAACAGGGAAGAAAACAGCCTGCATACGATTGCGGTTGCAGTCGGGAGAGACCATGGGTGAACCCAACGGTAGTGGGTATACATATTTTGGGATTTTGGAGCAGGATGACTTTCTACACAGAGAAATGGAAGTCAAGATCAGCGAGGCGTATCAAAAATGGGTGAAGATGGTGTTGAAATCCAACCTGAATGCCAAAAATTTGATTACCGTAATGAATATCTTGCACTTGCGGTGGTCAGATATAGTGCATCCATCCTCAAATCGGCTAAGGAAGAAATATCAACACTAGATTGAAAAACGAGAAAATTGATGACGCTGCTCGGAGCGCTACAACGTAAACAGACTTTATATGAAAAGAAAGAATGGTGGCAGAGTATAATTAGTATAGACCATTGTATAAGGAGTGAAAGGAGAACGCTTGCCGAGTATTTGATGAATATTGAGGAAGACCTGCTGCAAAATGCCGCGAAACATATGGGTGTATATGCGGATGAAGGGATGGGCAACGAAGAGTTTAACCAAAGAGCTGAGCAGAAGAGAAAAGATGTTGAAATGAGAATGCATGGACAGTTTGAAAACAATACACAGGTTGTTAAGGATAATACAACATCGTGGGCATGGTTTGAACGAGGTGATTTTGAAGCGTACCACCGGAAGCCTGATAATTGCTGCAAAGGACCGGGGTCTCGCTACTAATTCAATGGAATATAACATCTATAAAACTTTTGACACCCAGAAATACAGACTCTGTGGAAAGAGTGTGGAAAATGTGACCCACTTGGTAAGGGATGTGAGAGCCTTGTAGAAAAAGAATACAAGGTCTGCCACGTTAGTGTGTGTGTATCTTCATTGGCCCTTATACCGGAAATACCAATAAGAAATATGAGCATGTACCAGTTAAAGGTCTGCAGGGGGATGGAAATGTAACAATATTCTAAGACTATGCTTTTCAGACGGCTCGTGTAATCGAACACCGTCGGCTGGATATTGTCATATTGAGTAAGAGAGACAAAAACTGTCATTTCATTAAAGTAACCATACCAAATCACATGAATGTTGTGGGTAAAGAGGTTGAAAATCCCCAAGTATTCCGAATTGAAAGTGGAAATGGCAAGGCTGTATAGAATGCGAGAGTGAAATGTAAACGTGATGCCAGTGGAGATCGAAGCGTTGAACTCAATCCCATTGAAACTTCAAGACTTCTTAAGGCAACTGGAAATCCCAGGTAAGATTGATGTCTTGCAAAAAGCAGCCTTCTTGAGCACAGGGCAAACCTTAAGGAAAGTATTATCTGCCTGCGGTCCTTGTTATGATTTGACAGAAGACTAAATACTCTTGTACATTTTTACCTACACCGTGTTACGAAGGAATAATAATAATAATAATAATAATAATAATAATAATAATAATAATAATAATAATAATAATAATAATAATAACAATAACAATAATAATAATAGCCCTGATGCAGTACCAGGCAGTGGCTCTCGTGGCTTCTGATCTTACTGATTGGAAGTGTTATCATGTACATTGTTTTGTCTTGGTATAAAAGATGGGCTACAGCAAATACTCTGCTCAATACCATAGATGTGCTTGTCAGTGTTTAACCTTAACCAGTTGTATTTATCATCAGAGTGAGAAATCAACACAAAAAAGAATCACTTCATAATAATCGAATAAGCATAGGTAGACTCATTGGAGGCAATCCGTTCATCTACCCATCTTCCCCTGTGGTATGTTGGGTTACCGGAGACTGCCCCGAATATACCAGCAAGTTTTATCGAAGTGAAGTGATGTGGTCAAGGTCAAAATGCAAAGTCCGATCCCGTCATCGAAACCACGAACTTGTAATCGTGAGTCTAAAACTCTAGTGATTAAACCATACGCCTTCGTATTTGTACATACTCACCTAGATGTGTATATAAATATACATATATATATATATATATATATATATATATATATATATATATATATATATATATATATACACATATATATACATATATATATATAATATATATATATATATATATACATATATATATATACATATATATATATATATAATATATATATCCTTTGCATCCTGTTTTTCTTTTGATAAATATACATATACATACATATATATATATATATATATATATTATATATATATATATATATATATATATATATATATATATATTTAAGTAGGTGAATGAATTATCCTATGTTTATCGTCAGCATGGAAAATTCGTTTAACCGAACCTGGGTAGCAAATTCACGTCAGAAAACACGGTTGAAGCGACCTGTCAAGGGTAGAAACTCCGGGTCCATGTGTAGAAATTTGTGTGTTGTATATGAATAAATGAAAGAATGGAGTCGAACGAAGATGTTAACAAAATTCCTTTACTCTCGACACATGTTTCGAAGACAGCAGTTTTCATTCCACAGGAATAAAGGGTGCATTATGCAATCTTCTCATCAGGAAAGAAAGGTAGCCTCTCTCGACAACAAGACAAACAAAAATTTCGATGATTGCCTACATGGTAAACAAAGCGATAATGAGTGTTTTTTTTTTAAAAACCGTTAGAAGAATTGACGTCAAAAATAGATAGTAGGAAGAGAAGGGATAAAGTAATAATAGGTAGGGAACAGTATGTTTGCTGTATGCATGGAAATGTGTGGGTGGGTGCTTGTGTTAATGAGTGCGTGTGTTTGTGTGTGTGTATGTGTGTGTGTATAACTGCATTTGTGTTTGTGTGTGTGATTGTGTGTGAGAGAGAGACAGACGTCAAAGATAGATAGTAGGAAGAGAAGGTATAAAGGAATAATATGTAGGGAACAAGTGGAGAGGGAAGGGTACGTTGATTGAAAGAATGTTCGAAGGCTTAGGAAAGAATTTCTCTATAGCAGTGGGATGGACGTAAAGCTAACTGTTCAAACCACAGTGACTATCGTTATCATTTATATGAGTAGAAAGTGTGTTTCTGCCAGTGTTTACATTTGTACGATTTTTCTATGAGTGTGTTTACTAGAGGAACCTTAGAGAAAATAATATGGAAGAGTTCAGAGTTACAAATGTTACAAAATCTCCTGCCCTTATCAAAACGAAAGGATACAGACAGTATGAACCAATCTAACTTGAAAATTATATTGTTGTCTTTAAGACGCCAAACTAATTTACTTAGCCGTGTGCTATGTCGTTTTTACTATCCCTGAATGTTGAGCAGTGGTTTGAAATTCTTTTGGATAACTGGGAAGTGGACGCTCCTATATAGAAGAAGACATCGGTACCGGAAGAAATTCTACACTGGTAAATAGAATTCTTAATCTTAGAATTACTAGACAAAAATTTAATTCTGTTGGGGTTGTCCTCCGAGATCGAGACGAAGTTTTTATTGTTATGATTGTTGTTACTATTATTATTAGCGCTAACAACTACACTATTTCTATTATTATTAGTATTATTAATGGTATTGTGGGAAGATATAATTTGTGAAAGATTCCTAGTGTTAGAGAAAGCTATTCTGACCTTGTGGGAATTGATAATAGAATGATATCTAGAATTTCTGGGAAAGTTCCTAGCAACGGCTTCACGGAACTGTAAGGGAAGGTTCGATTTAATTTGTTTTCCGAAGGGTATTACAAACCAGATACAGTTTTTTGTGGCCTTTGAATTGTTCTTAGTGTTATTTGTGATAGTAAAGGGAAAATTTTTGGGTTGGAAATTTGGCGTTGCATGGCGCTTACCTCCCCTAGTCCGTAAAGAATTTATTTTATGTACAGGGTTGCTGGCACTATTAGAATTGAAATCATTATTCCTATTACGAATAACTTTACTATCTGGAGAAGCAGATGTTGGTTTAGAATGAGCTGGGTCGATGTATGACACTTTCTCCTTCTAACCGGCTCTTGACAAAGCGGCGTTATAGAAGTCTGCCTTTTGGTTAAAGATGTCGATATTAGCAGATAATTTGGACAGTCTCTGACATATGTTTTTAAATAAATTATCGGTAATTGGCTTGGCATGATTACTGAAAATGCTGATATACTTAAGATTAGTGGAAAGTTTATGATAAGGGAAGTATGAGTTATTCTGCAGATCGAGAGTAATGTCTAAGAAGTTGGCTTTAGTTAATTCATCGTCAAAAACTATGCGCAAGCCCATTGTACTAAAAAACCTAACTAATCTGTTCTTAAACTTCTGTATTTTTTGGTTCGAAATGTTTTGGAGGTAAAGCAGACAATCGTCGCGATAAAGACCTCCACAGATGTCCGGGAATTGGTCGGCCATATCATAAAGAATATAATTCCGACCAAATCGGCTATCTACTCCATTCTTTCATTTATATATATATATATATATATATATATATATATATATATATATATATATATATATATATATATGTGTGTGTGTGTGGTGTGTGTGTGTGTGTGTGTAGAAGACGATAAGATACAGTGTCTGTGGTTGTCTTAAGTCTAAATTGGTTGGGGAGGAAATCTAGTAGTCACTGCTTATGTCCGTTCGGGCTAAGGTCAGTGGCTGTAGAGTTATGCTTATGTAGGTAGTCAAGAAAGGAAGACCTAGTTGAATGTTAAATAATTCATGAGTGGGTGTAAGAGTTAGGGGATTTATATTCGGGGATTTATTGGGTTAATGTTTAAACATAAGTGTGATGCGGTAAGGTAGATAGAAGAGAATCAAGATATAAGGTAGAAATAATAGTTACAGAGATATAGTAGAGCTATGTGTCAATGATCATAGGGGTTTGTATGTGGATACTATTAGTGGGTGGGGGATGAGCTTACATTTAGATTTATGAAAGAATTTAAAAGTGGGGAAGAATTTGTGCTTACACGTAGTGAAGGCCTCCTTGTATTTATCAAGCAATTATGGTGAGTTGTGAGTTAAAATTTTGAGAGCTTCTTTTAAGCAAAGTCCACAAGTGGAGTGTTGGCCCTGAGTCTATTGTAGCCCATGAAAGTTTATACTATATTTTTCTGGCTAGTAATGTGGTATTGCTATTCTCCTTATATTTAAGCGAATTTAAATGTGCATAATACCTTTCAAAAAACGTTATAGGATATAACGTCAAAGGTAGCCTATAGAAAGAGGGGCGATAAAGGAAAGAAAAACTAAATAAATGAGAAGTATATAACTATATGTATATTAAATAAAAGCATATAGACTTGGAAAATGATATATCTAGTGAATGTGAAATGTAAGAAGAAAATTAATGTTTAAATTATATGATGATAGATATCACTTATATGACAAAAGGTATGTTTCTGCCACTGTTTACATAGGTATGCACACTCTATAACCGTGTTTACAAGGGAAGTTTTAGAAAAAAGAATAAAAATTGTTCAGAATTACAGAGAAGACAGAATTCCTTGCCTTTGTCATAAGGTATCGAGATTGAGAGAATCAACCAATCTAAAGTAGATTGTTTATTGTAGTCTTTTAGATCCCAAATTAATTTACTAAGCCCTGTGCTGTTACGTTTATCCTATCCATAAATGTAGAGTAATGAATAGAAACTCTTTTAGATAACTGAGATGTGCTTCCTATATAAAAAATACTTCATTAGCAGTAGTAATTTTACAGTGGTATTGTTTTGTTTTGTTTTTCCAGTTTCAGCTCTTGAGCTGTGGCCATGCTGGGGCACCGCCATTGTGGTGAAAGAGTACAGCAGGGATCACCACCCCCTGCCGGAGCCTCGTAGAGCTTTTAGGTGTTTTCGCTCAATAAACACACACAACGCCCGGTCTGAGAATCGAAACCGCGATCCTGCGACCGCGAGTCCGCTGCCCTAACCACTAGGCCATTGCGCCTCAGAAAATTTTAATTTTAGTGTTACTTGACATAAACTTGATTCTGTTGTAATTGACTTCAGATACAATAACCTTGTTATTAATATTTCTAGGGGGATAGATGGTATTAGCTAAATTAATGTTAGTATTAGTAAATGTATCAACTTTTAACAGATTAATATTATGTGAAGAGATAATTTTTTAGAGATTTTTGTGTTGGAAAAACCATTCCTAACCGTGTGTGAGTTGATAATAGAGTAATACCTAGAATTCTTTCGAAAATTCCTAATAATAGCTTCCCGAAACTGCAAACGAAGATTAGATTTAATTTGCTTCCAGTGTGGAATAATTAACCAAATGATTTTACTATTAGTTACCTTATATTTTAGTGTAACTATTTTTGAAAGATATAGATTTACCTTTAGAACGAAAATAGGGGATTTAATAAGGGTTATCTTCCTTCCTCTGGTTGGTGTTGGTATATAGATTAAAATTGATATCGCTTACATCCTTACAACTAGATTTCATATCTACATTAGTAAAGATAGAATAAGATTGAATGGAATTAATGTATATAACTTGCTTTAAGTAAGGCAAAGTTATAAAATTCGGCCTTATCATCATAGGACTCCTTGCACGCTAGAGAGAACAGTTAAATTTCAAATCACCATTAGGGATAAAATTTCGAAGGGAATGAAAAATAAAAACATTTACCATCTAACTGGACCAATTGTTTCAGACATTTTTTAGCAAATAAAATAATTTTCTAGGCGAAGTCTTCTTCAGCAAGTACACCTTAGATTAAATATATATATATATATATATAATATATATATATATATATATATATACACGAGGCAATCCAGTGTATACCTTCAAATTTTTCCAATCTGCCGCGTCCATGTCGACAGTAAATGAATAAAAAAAACCGATTTTCAATTCGAAAATTATCCAGAAAAATTTATCAATAATTAATAATATCAAAGGGTAAACAGAAATAATAGAAATTTGCATCACCATTAGCCTAGCGTGTAAAAATTTAATCAATAGACCATATATTATTCATATAAATACAGTGTACATTTAAACACATTAGAGGCATCCATCATAGGGCTCCTTGTATGCTAGGCGAAGAAGACTTCGCCTTGAAAATTATTTTATATGCTCAAAAAGTCTGAAACCATTGGTCCAGGAGTTAAATGGTAAAAGTTCATATTTTTCATTCCCTTCGAATGCCGGTCGGCAGAATGATGCCTAAGGGTTGCATCAAGTGGCTTCTAGCGATGGAGGCCTGAACTACAACGGGCTTGTACCACAGAGAACGTTTCCGGTTACTTTTGGGTACCACCTCGTATATGTTTGTCAGTCATGTAATCACACACATGGTTGGATTTTTTTCTTTCTCCGGATCTTTCATTTCCCTCTGTCTGACGAAGAGTTATGCTCGAATTATCATACACCTACTCTTTTAACTAGCTTTGCTGAGCGTCAAGTTAATACACTCCAAGTGTACGTCCATTGGACTTGTTTTTTTTTATTTGTGATATTTAATTTTTAATTTTCGATTTGCCAACGTCATCGAGAATATATTCTCTCACGCCTAAAACCCGCAGCTGCCTGTGGAATTAAAAACACACAATTTGTCTATCTATGTTTGATTTTGTTTATATCTATATAGAGAGAGATACAGACGTAGAAATAGATAGATAGATAGATAGATAGATAGATAGATAGATAGATAGATAGATAGATAGATAGATAGATAGGTAGGTAGGTAGGTAGGTATATAGATAGGTAGGTAGATAGAGAAATGGTGTACAACGTTACTCGCATATAACTCACGAAACGGAAATTAATTGATTCGCACACTCCAAACCGCAAGTGCTACTAACAGTTTCACATACCACACAAGAGTTACATTGTATCCCGACGACAGTATTTGGGGTGGATCACGTGACCACCGAATTTATGACTTTGGTCTAAAGTATTCATAAAAATCTGTCATTAATCAACCTGAAACATTTCGAATTGTCTAAAACATGATTGAATGGGAAAATGATACCGAGGCCTATTTTGAGAACAGCGCAAGAAAGAGGTCTTCTTTGCGCATTCTTACACATGGTCGCAGCCTCAAGGCTGAAATATATAAACGAATATACATAAACACAGAAACGCGCAAACCTGTTTATAGATACGTATATATGAATATATGTATATATTTATGTGTGCATGAATAAACAGCTCTCGATATATACGTATATATAAATATATGTATATTTGTGTGTGTGTGTGTGTATGTGTGTGTGTGTAGATGTATGCACGTGTGTGCGTGAGGGTATGTTTTTAAATGTCTAAAAACAACCATCTTTAACTGAAGAAAGGGTTCATTATATTGTTTAAAGAGCGGGACAGACACTACTTTAGATTGAAGGAGAATTAGGTTACAGGAAGAAAATATGTGCGAGAGAGAGAGAGAGAGAGAGAGAGAGAGAGGGAGAGAGAGAGAAAGAGAGTAAGTAACAGTGAGAAAGAGAACGTGAGAGATCGCAAGCATGAACGATACACAATATACACATATATACACATATATAAGCGAGAAGTCAAAACGCTGATACGCAAAAAATGGCAGTCTGATTTTATAATACTTATACATACGAGGAAATGCATTCATGCCCGCTCGGCCGACCACCGCCATCTTAATCATAGAAGAAATCAAAGAGCTAATGTCCATATGATTAGAAACTTAGGTAAAATGAATAGGTGGACACGGGATTATAAAAGCAATAAAGAAACAAAGAACCAAATTATTTTTCTGACACTTGACGTATATTGTTTAGTACATTGTCTCTTGTCTAGAAAGAAACTACGAGTAAATCTTTTAAAATTCTCGTCAAAATTATCTAGTTGCTATCACAAAGTCAATGAAGTAGCTTCAATAGAATGCAGTGCAAGTATTAAGTTGACATTTCATATATACTTTACGGATTAAGAACTTTTGCAAAATTCTCTAATATCGGCAAGGCAGTAAAAGAATAACAATTTTATAGATAAACGTCATAGCAATGTTATTTTCAACGACAGTTCTTTAATAAATAAAAAAATAACCAAATTGGAAACGTGCTTTCTTTGGTCAATAAATTCATGAAAGTAGTTAGTAAACACATGATAAACAATACATGAAAACAAAATTTAGACAATATCTATGTATGTATGTACGTATGTATGTATGTATGTATGTATGTAGTATGTATGTATGTATGTATGTATGTATGTATGTATGTATGTATGTATGTTTGTATGTATGTATAGTCTCATATATCTTGATTTATTTGAAGTGAATGAATTAAGGATTTGCGTTCTCTCTCCAAGACCACAAGTCCAGCCATAATTTGCTCCTGACGTGTCGGTATATATCATGTTGCTTCAATAACAATAGGTATGAAGATGAAGATGCATCTTCAGTACTAGATCTGTAGACTCCTTATGAATGATCCATAGATTTCCTGTTTTTTTTTGTATTTTTCTAAGTACATTGGTGTCCAGAGGTAGCTAATTTCCACAACAGAACATATCTTTTCCTTGTGCTCCCTTACAACAATATCTGGCTGGTTGTATTTTAACTTGGTGGCTGTTTCTTTTCTAGCCACAGCATCATGCCTCATGGGTAGATAATATCTGGAGGACATTCTCTGGCAGTTGGCAATTTAGTCGATGTCCTCAGCCTGCTCTTCCACAGCCTATATTTGTGATCTGTCAATGTTTTCGGCCTGTTATGCTATAGGTATTTGGTTGGGATCTCTTGTCTTTTGAAATACATAGAGGTGGCCTTCAAAGCGGGATACAATAAACTTGTTGGTAATCCATGCCAAACTTTTAGTATAATCAATCCCATCTATGGTTTGTACCATTGATAGGTTTATTTCTTTTACTTTCTTCTGACAACTAAATTTTACAAATGCTCCTTGCGGAGAGATCTGTATCATCAGTTCTTTTTCATACCTTCTCAAGTTCCTTAGCTATGCTAATTATTTTGTTGATTTCATGGTCACAAAATTAAGCAAGACAGTTACTGGTCTAGACGTTGCAATTAGTAATTTCTGTGTAGGTACAACATTTATTAAGAATATCTAGTTGTGTAAAGGGATATAAACTATTATTTTTTCATGAGGGGAGGCGTAGTAAGTACAGAAGTAAACCAGTCTTCGATTTCTTACCAATGAAAATTAATTATGAACGAATGATAGATTCGATACTTCGTACGCGTTGTTGCCTCTCCAATGTTGTAAAACGATGAGAAAATACTTCATCACGTATTACACGTGAAATACACCACGCATTTAACTCAAATCGCCTGTTTTTGTGAAAGATATGTTATATCGTAAATGTATGAAAAATAAATGAAATTTATTTTCAATAAAAATACGCATTTTAACAGTTTCTTTTTTAACACACTTTCCTTACATGCACATGCGCCCACATCTGTCTATCTATCTATCTATCTATCTATCTATCTATCTATCTATCTATCTATCTATCTATCTATCTATCTATCTATCTATCTATCTATCTATCTATCTATCTATCTATCTATTTATCTATCTATCTATCTATCTATCTATCTATCTATCTATCTATCTATCTATCTTTCTATATATCTATAGGTCTGTCTGTCTGTCTGTCTGTCTGTCTGTCCGTCCGTCCGTCCGTCCGTCCGTCAATTCATTTATATACACGTGCATATGGGTGTATTACAATTCATAATAATAGACAAGACTTGATGATTGTACATGTATTTATATATGTATGTACGTATATATATATATATATATATAGATATATATAGATATAGATATATATATATACATACATATATATACATATATAAAAGTATATACATATTTTCATATACATATATATTTATATATGATTGTGTATGTGATTGTTTGTATACATGAACATATATAAATATATATTCATGCATATACCTGCGTACACATACCTTGTTATGTATATTTATCTATCTATCTATCTATCTATCTATCTATCTATCTATCTATCTATCTATATATATATCTATCTATCTATCTACCTACCTACTTATACCTACTTACCTACCTACCTACCCACCTATGTATATATGTATGTATCTATCTGTCTGTCTGTCTCTCTCTCTCTGTCTCTGTCTCTGTCTCTCTCTCTCTCTCTACATATATATATATATATTACATTATATAAAAGGGCTTAGTAAAATAAATTACTTTGCCACATACTGAACTCATTAGAAATAGTAGCTAAAAAACCTTTTTTAAAACTATTTCTAATACTTAAAGAAAATCTCTCTCATATAGTGTTTGCTCAATTCAACTCACGAAAGTATGGGGGTAAAGACATTAAAAAATCAAATGCAAAGGTTATTTGAGAACGTACGTTTCTAGATTAGTCAACTTGACATTTCTATCATCAGCTCAGAACTCCTTGGTTTGGATTTGAAAACACTGAAAGTGGGAGCATACCCTTTCGGCTTCTTATCGCTTCTGAAGATCTGCTCGAACTAACAGTGCCAGCAAACTCAAAATATGCAAGCGAAGAATTTCTGCTCTCCCCTTTCCACCAGCGTGGGTTAAAATCAGTAAACACTATGCTTTTTCGGTAAAATCCGAAGCATTAAATAGAGAGAGATGAATTATAATTTCAACAATTGAGGGTAAAATTAATTAATTATTAATCAATTTCACCAAGTATTCAGTATGCAAAGGGACCATTTAAGGCGAATTCAAATTATTACATTATATAAAAGGGCTTAGTAAAATAAATTACTTTGCCACATACTGAACTCATTAGAAATAGTAGCTAAAAAAACTTTTTTAAAACTATTTCTAATACTTAAAGAAAATCTCTCTCATATAGTGTTTGCTCAATTCAACTCACGAAAGTATGGGGGTAAAGACATTAAAAAATCAAATGCAAAGGTTATTTGAGAACGTACGTTTCTAGATTAGTCAACTCGACATTTCTACCATCAGCTCAGAACTCCTTGGTTTGGATTTGAAAACACTGAAAGTGGGAGCATACCCTTTCGGCTTCTTATCGAAAGGGTATGCTCCCACTTTCAGTGTTTTCAAATCCAAACCAAGGAGTTCTGAGCTGATGGTAGAAATGTCGAGTTGACTAATCTAGAAACGTACGTTCTCAAATAACCTTTGCATTTGATTTTTTAATGTCTTTACCCCCATACTTTCGTGAGTTGAATTGAGCAAACACTATATGAGAGAGATTTTCTTTAAGTATTAGAAATAGTTTTAAGAAAGTTTTTTTAGCTACTATTTCTAATGAGTTCAGTATGTGGCAAAGTAATTTATTTTACTAAGCCCTTTTATATAATGTAATAATTTGAATTCGCCTTAAATGGTCCCTTTGCATACTGAATACTTGGTGAAATTGATTAATAATTAATTAATTTTACCCTCAATTGTTGAAATTATATATATATATATATATATATATATTATATATATATATATATATATATATATATATATCAGAAGTGTCTCTAGAAGGAATTTTCGTAAGATTATCATCATATCTATTAATTGAATTCATCATCTGTCTATCTATATTATAAAATTATGAAATTAGTCGCGTATACATTTAATACTAGTACTCTCCCACCGTCCGAATAGTGACGTCGAAATCAATCAATAAAGTAGACGCAATTAACATAATGACTATCCATTTGATTATTACTAAACAAGCTATTGACGTCATTCAGAATGTTTCTAAGAGTTAAGTGGTCTTTATTAAATAAACATAAACAAAAAAAATAACAAGCAAAAAGAAAGATAGAAAGAATGAAAGAGGGATAGAAAAAAAAGAAATTCTTTACATGTTTAAACAAGTTAATTTCCATCGTATAGCTTCAACATCAATATTGGTGAATTTTGATGCTGGTAAAGTTGTTATTAATTGTTAATGTCCTTTATTGATGCGATTGGCTTTTCTTCATGATTAAAGACAGAGATAATTTGAGCGAAAACACTGTAATATGTTATATAACAAAGTCTAAGGATTTTCATTTATTAATTCATATTTAATTTGTTATATTTAATTATATTCGCTTCCAACCGGCCGGCAAATGCGGACGTCATTGAATTCAATTCAAAATAAAAAAAGTAAAAAAAAAAGTAAGCCATCTCCTTCGCTGTGTGGTTTTTATACATATATGTTTGTTTTTCTGTATTTGTTGCTTCATTGTGCGCGCGGTAGATTGAAATAGAGTAGAATAAAATTAAGGAGCTTATTCTGAGTATAATATGGAAGTGCAATAATGAGCGCACAGATTTAGACAAAAATCTGAACGAACAATGTTTACGTCATTGGTAAATTAATCGGCTTGAGGGTAAAATTCTTTCAAATATTTTCTAAGCTATTTTAAAACTTACTCACTTACATAAGACCTATTTAATCATTGCATTGATTTTAACAATAGCTCATAATGCAGTATTCAGAAGTTTATGGACGTGTTTTAATATAGTTTTGGTTTGTTTAGGGGCTGCTCGATGTGAAATCAGAGCTGATCATTATTTTAACATGAACGTTGTGAAACTAGTCTTGGAATTTATTCTCGAGAACCACAATGTGGTCCCAGAAATATTGATTTCAAATTTTGGAATAAGGCCGAGACACTCGGGGCTGGGATAAATTGATTACATTGACCCAAGACCTCAGCTGGTACTGATTTTATCGACTCCCCCAGAAAGGATGAAAGGTTAAGTCAACCTCAGTGGAATTTGAAATCAGAATGTAGAAACGGACGAAATGCTGCCAACTATTTTTCACAGCGTGCTAACGATTCTGTCATCTCACCCACTTTATGGTACCAGAGATATTGATGTATTGGAATATATATAAGACATTCCTGATGCCAAATTGAAATGTCAGAAACCAGAGGCATAGCTCTCACCACCATTTCAATATTACTTCGTAATATCTATAAATATAAATGAAGAGGTTCAATAAGTATGGCGGTGTCTTCTGAATTGTAACTCAACCTACATGAAGTTACAGCAAGCGTCCTACAAATCTCGTAACTGGCATCTGAAAATGCAGTGACACAGAGGATAATATAGCAAGAATGTAATAGAGTAGTCAATATACAACTTTGGGAGATATAATGAGTGATGACAATATATGAAGAGCGTGTCCAGCGCGCTTGAGTGTTGGTGGGCACATGCAACTATTTCAGAGGTGCAGAAGCCAATGCAGAAGCGGTAGAAAAGGCAGCGTGTGGGGACAGCGCATATCTGTATTAGTGATTGCTATATGCTTTTATGTCTCTGCAATTAAATGGGCGATTTTTATTCGGATGTTGCCTACGATGTTAATGTATGTAGTGCTAATAGTGTCCTATACGTAAAACATTAATGCATTGTTATTACTAGTTAAGATTTGTGGAAATTTGGCAACTGACCAGAATCTGAGAACATATTGTCTCTGAATGCAAGCGTAGTTCTGAAGCCAAACTTGTAACCAATGTATGAATATCAGATTGCTAGAAGGGATCATTGGAGTATGTATTGCGAATTTGAGGGCTGTATTTAAGTATCATTATAATTGACCTTCCTTTCTGGTACAGATTGGGCCGGAACAATATGTGCTATGATAAAATTCATTCCAGTCAGTCGTAACCGTACGTTTTTGTTTTCTTTATAGCACATTGTAAAAGGGGTAGCTATATCCAATTTATCCGCTTCACAAGTCAGCAGGCTGCAGTTTAGAAGAGATTTGGTTGTCATTGTGAGCAATTCCATCTACTGAGTTAACGATCCTCCAGTTATTATTCTTGTAGTATATTTTCGTTGTTTTACGTCTTTAGTGATTGTTCTAAGAAAATTATGATTAGTTCCAACTGAAATTCGCCTAGTTCTGGCCAAGTGAATTAAATCTGTCATTGTCCAGTGATCACAGGCGGAAAGTTCAAATGTGTAGAATAGACCTATAAAAGCAAAATTATACGACTTAGAAATCACTTTACCATCCATCGGAGCACATCTCATTAGTAATTTCGAACTAGGAACATATATTTGAAGTAACATGGCATTCTAAAAGACGGCAATCATAGTTTGTGAGAGAAAGGTAATGGGTAGATCATAAAGGAAGATTTATGATCTGCCTTCGCAACTAAATTATTGCGTATGGAATAGCATGTAAGCACGCACGCATGTAGGTATATATACATGTACGTATATCACACACACACACACACACACAAACACACACACTCACATACACACACCCATAAGTCTCTCTCTCTCTCTCTCTATATATATATATATACATACATATATATATATATATATATATATATATATATATATATATATATATGAGTATATATGTGTGTGCGCCTCAATATATATATACATATATGTGTATATGTGTATACACACGTGTATATATATGTATGATATAAAATTGCATTATATATTTACATAATCCATGTTTACTTTCGTTAAATTTAGATTCTTGGTCATCTGTACGCAACTTAGATTGTCATAAATATACATACACACACACATACACACATGTGTGCATGCGCGCGCGTGTAACGGAATTATTATATCAGCATCGCTATATTTATAAATATTTTGTTTTTAATATCCTTTACTGTATGAAAATTTCTTTGTTATTGGAAAAGCAAAATTTCAAACAGGACATATAAAATACTTAAATAACCTTCTAATATATTTTCTTAAGATTATTCAATAAAATATACACCTGGAGACTATATTAATGCTAGTAATAATAGCATAGATATTGATTTATTTAGTAAAGGCATATGTAGTTCTTATGTTTGATAGCTTACTCCTATAAATTACACCGAAACTACAGATTTATTTTGAGGTTGCGCAACGTCCGATTTGATAGGGATAGGTCGCAATTCATAAAAATCAATAGAACTACTACTACTACTACTACTACTACTACTACTACTACTACTACTACTACTACTGCTGCTTCTGCTGCTGCTGCTGCTACTACTACTACTACTACTACTACTACTACTACTACTACTACTACTACTACTACTACTACTACTACTAGGTATATAAGCTTCTGCTGCTTTCAGCGATTGCTGAGGAAACGTCTTCGTAGGTTGTCTTGTTCTTTTAGACAATCCTATCGAATCCTGTAAACATTACAATCTGTTAGTTTTATACTTTAGTGAACTACATGGAATCGAAATATGTACGTTTGTTATAAAAATACAACTTGACACACCGGTTTACAGTAATCATGATAAAATCGGACAAGGACACACTCACAACCACTACACACACACACACACACACACACACATACGTGATCACACACATGTACCTGTACACGCGTATGCACATGCGTATAATTGTCCACACACGATTTACAAATCAAAGCCTCTTGATACACATGTTACGAGGGAGATTAAACAATTATACGCACTATTGCTTTTTCAATGTATTTACACAAAAGCAGGGGTTAAACAAGGACACCATTCTTCTATAGAGTCCCCTTTCTTTTCGATGCACTTGGTCCAGTGGTCCATAGAAAAAGATTTTCATTTGGTCTTGCAACCATTTATGCATCTCTTCCTTCACATGTTCATCTGTAGGAAATTGACTACCTCGTAAACCATCTTTGAGCCGTCCAAAGAAATGATAGTCGGAAGGGGCGAGATCTGGGCTGTAGGAAGGATGTTCCAGCACCTCAAAACCAAATTGGTTAAGGGTTTCAAGGGTTTGGGCGGCCGTGTGTCGGCGTGCATTGCCATGCATCAACAAGACTCTTTTCGACAATAGGCTTCGGCGTTTGGTACGAATTGCCGGCTTCAATTTGTTGGCCAGCGAAGCACTGTGCATTGCACTGTTGATCGTACACCCCTTTTTCCAGATGGTTTTCTAATACAGACCCTTTTGAGCCCCACCAAGAAGTGTTAGCATCACCTTTCCCGCGGAACACTGAGTTTTGAACTCTTCTTCACTGGCGAGCCAGGATGTTTCCCGTCCATACTCCATACATTCTTTGTGTTCTGCCTAATAATGATGGACCCACGTTTCGTCTATTGTGATTATTCTGCCCAAAAAGCCCTCGCCCTCATTGTTGTAGCGATCGAGTAAACGTTAGCGGACCTCATGACATTTTCGCTTGTGCTCTGCAGTAAGCTCTCTTGGCATCCATCTTGCATAGACTTTATGGAATCCGAACTCATCGTGGATTATTTAATAGGCAGAACCCTGACTAATCTACCTCATCAACGATAACGTACCGGTTCACCATTACCATCTCTCGAATTTGCTGAATCTTTTCGTCAGTGGTGGAGGTTGATGGGCTTCCTGCTTCCTCTTCGTGCGTTACGTTTGTCCGATCACTTTTAAACTTCTTGATCCACTCATAGACACTTCTACAAGGTAGGGCACTGGCCCCGTACTGTGTTAAAAGCCTCCGCTAAATTTCTGCACCTGACACACATTCCGACCAGAGAAATCGGGTCATTTTGCTTTGTTCCTCTTTGGTACACATTGCTTGTGAAGCGTCCATGTTTACACTGTAAAGGCAGAAAGAAAAGTGGCACAATCAGGCTCAAACTGCGATTACGTGACCACAATAATACTAAGGCAGTGTGACAATAATAAAGATATGTTATGGTGAAAGTGCGGATACGTTTTGACTTACCCTCATATAAAAGGAAATAGGGAAGGTGTCAGAATTGCAAGAGCCTCGGAGAAAATATTTCGCGCTATATCATTAGATGTGGCGGCACAATGGCCCAATGGTTAGGGCAGCAGACTCGCAGTTGTAGGATCACGGTTTCGATTCTCAGACCGGGCGTTTTGAGTGTTTATTGAGCGAAAACACCTAATGCTCCACGAGGCTCCGGCAGGGGGTGGTGACGATCCCTGCGGTACTCTTTCGCCACAACTTTCTCTCATTATTTCTTCTGCTGGCCTGCTTGCTTAGCCAGCGGGGTGGCGTCATATGAAGGCTAAAACAATGCGAAGATCATTGTGACCAGCGTTGTGTAGCAAAATCTGATAGCCTGGTCGGTGACGGTGATATCATTAGATATATTCTCAAGTCAAATCATGCCAAGGTTGATAAAATAAAAGTTTTAGATAAATACTGAGGTCAGTGCTATTGACTACTTCGCCCCTTCCCTGAAAATTGCTGGCCCTGTGCCTAGATCAATGACATTCATATGACATAGTGTGTTATATAATTGTCAATGAAATTTAGTCTATCAATATTTTTGAATTGTTATATTAAGACGGAAATACTTCAGGTGTAGAATATTCGGGTGTCACATCAATAAAACCCGTGTGTAGGGTAGCGAAGATTTAAGCATAATCCAAATTAGTAGAAAAAGAAAGTGTTTATCACATCTTTAACGATCAGTTAATTTTGATTCTGTACCAGTTCTGTTTTTAACGTAATGTCAATCTAAAGTTCCACGTGAAACGTTAGATAATATTTGCCGTTTTCAAACAGTAGAATGGCACTTCGTTAGAATTGTATTATAGGTGCGATCTAAAGACACGGGGCACTAGCACTAGCATAGGCTCCAAACACGCGCAAAATTATGTACATGCAGGAAACGAAAAGAAATGAAATAAATCGAGTGGAGCTCTTTAAAAGTATGTAAGAGATCAAGACAAGCATAACTTTCTAGAAACGTACAACAGAAATCATACCTATGTGTGTATGCTTTTGTATATGTGCGTATGATGGGCTTTCGCAAAGTTACTGTTTACTCACTACTATTCTAATCAGTGAGTAATAATAGTGACGGCTTGAAACGTTGGCACAAGGCTAACGATTTTCAGAGGAAAGGAAGTCTATTAAGTTGACCGCAATTTTTGCCTGGTACTTGTTTGTTTCTTCTTGAGCTATGCCTGTCACATAAGAGCCGATTTCCAGATTTCATTGGCGTATAGGTCCCCCACCTGGATGGGACACCGGTCTGTCACAGGTAAGCTGCTACATGCAGGGGGAACGAGTGAGAGAAAGTTGCAGCGAAAGAGTCAAGAGAAGTTCGCCATTACTTTCTGCTGGAGTCGCGTGGAGCTTATGTTTTTCGCTCATAAACAAACACATCGCCCATTCTGAGATTCGAATCAGCAATCTCTCGATCGCGAGTCACTGCTCTAACCACTAGTCCATGTGCCTCAACTGGTACTTATTTTATCGATCCCGAAATGATTAAAGGTAAAGTTGGTCTTGGCGGAATTTTAATACAGAACGTTTTTCTGGAAGAAATTTCGCGATGCATTTTCCCCTGCATGCTAACGAATTTGCCTGTTCGACACCTTTGATTGTTTCTAAATCGGATACGAGGCCTGAACTCGTACTTATTTTGTTTCCCCAGGAATGATGAAAACCAGATCCGGATTTGAACTCACAAAGAGCAGAAGAAATGCTGCAAAATATTTTGTCCGACCCTCTAAAGGACCTGACAGTTCGTTCAATATGAAGAATACAAAGGCGGCGAGCTGACAGAAACGTTAGCACGCCGGGCGAAATGCGTAGCCGTATTTCGTCTGCCGCTACGTTCTGAGTTCAAATTCTGCCGAGGTCGACTTTGCCTTTCGTGCTTTCGGGGTCGATAAATTAAGGACCAGTTACGCACTGGGGTTGATGCAATCGACTTAATCCGTTTGCCTGTCCTTGTTTGTCTCCTCTGTGTTTAGCCCCTGGTGGATAGTAAAGAAATAGGCATTTCGTCTGCTGAGGTCGACTTTGCCTTTCATCCTTCGGGGTCGATTAAATAAGATCCAGTTACGCACTGGGGTCAATATAATCGACTTAATCCGTGTGTCTGTCCCTGTTTGTTCTCTCTGTGTGTAGCCCCTTGTGGGTAGTAAAGAAATAGAAATAGATATTTCGTCTGTCTTTACGATCTGATTTCAAATACCGCCGAGGTCGGCTTTGCCTTTCATCCTTTTGGGGCCGATAAATTAAGTGCAAGTTGCATACTGGTGTCGATCTAATCGACTGGCCACCCTCCTCAAAAATTTCGGACCTTGTATCTAGAGTAGAAAAGAATATAAAAAAATGCAATACAATGAACGTCAAAATGGAGCTTACAAAATTAGGCTGGTTTGAAAGACAGTGGTATTCGAACACAAGTGCAAGAATGAAAGAATTTATACAAGTATTTTTTACAAAGATAATTACACGGAATAAAATAATATACATATGTAATAATATATACAAACATATATATATATATATATATATATAATATATATATATATATATATATATATATATATATATATATATATCCGCGCGTGCGTGTGTTTGTGTGTGTGTGTGAGAGTAAAATAATTGGTGAGTAAAATAACTGAAATTATAAAGAAAATAAAAACATGAAAAATATTTGGGTTTCATGTTCACCTACAAATACTTCTAGGAACGTAGAATGGTGACAGTTTTTTTTTTATCGTCTGAAGATTGGCCAACCATGCATGAAACTTACCGTCATACTTTGAGATTCTCCTTATGTTTTTGTTAGTATGTGTGCGTGTACGTGTGCGTGCGTGTGTGTATGCATGTGTGCGTATGTGTGAGTGTGCACTCGCAATTATATTAAAGATGATGTATTCTCATTTGTTTAATTTGCACAGCATAGGAGTTGCAAACTGCAGTCTAGCTGCATTAAATTGATCTCATGTAAGATATACAAACATAAACTTATACATGCATGTGTGTGTGTTCATGCATGTATAAACACTGGATGTATGCGTGTGGAAAACTAAAAATTCTCCATTACACGTCGCATATCTAATATAATTACTAAAAAAAATCTCTGCTTGAGATATTGCTGTCGTGTGTCTATTGATGTATTTGATTAGTTTCGTTCTTAGTTTTCTTCTCCTTCCTTGTAGTTTTCTCGTGGATAGTTTATCAAAAGATATGACAACATCAATATATATCTTGGATATTGATTTCAACCCGTCTGCCAACGACGATACATGGAATATTACTGACGATCAAAGTGGTTTTATTACGTTTCTTCATGCTGCCCCCAAGGTTATATTGTATCATCGGATATTTTAGTGCGAGCTAAAGATCACACAGAATCTCATGCGATTACATTCCAGGCCCTTGAGCGGGCGAGTGAGAGAGAGAGAGAGAAGGGAGAGAGAGAGAGAAGGGAGAGAGAGAGAGAAGGGAGAGAGAGAGGAGGAGAGAGAGGTGGTAGGGTTAGTAAACAATGGAACGCTTACCACACGGAACTGTTTCGTGTATACACAATATTGATTTGGGGAATATGTATATCGTAATATTGCACTTAGTTTGACTAAATAAATCCGAGGTTGATGGACGCTTAAGATATAACATGATTTCTTTCGGCTAAGATCAAAGATCGAAATCCGTATGAGTATATGATTGGAACGTGTTGATGTTCCATGCTTTTCCATATGTTTTAACAAATTGCTTAACAACCAGAAAGAAGCTGAAGCTCTGAGGAACCAAGTTCCAGTTCTAGTACAATAATTTAAATTTATTCATAATTCGTAACATAATATCCACTGTGGTAATTTATTCGTTATATGTCAGAATATATACGTTAAACTGTTTAAACCTACAGAAAATGTTTAGATTGAAAGCAAATATATATTCAAATATATAGAATATATTCACATATTGTAAAGCTGTATACCTCTATTCCGAAGCGTGCATCACGCAGTATTAATTCCACAATACAAACATGCACGGACGTACACAAGCGGACAAGCACACATGCATAATTACTCATCGAACATAAATAATTAATACATCTCTCGCCTCAATTTCTCTCTCTCTTTCTCTCTGCATGTGTGTATGTCGTACATATATAAATCCATGTGCGTATACACACATATAAATGTCTGTATGCATGTATGTATGTATAACTATACAGGGTGGCCCAAAAGTAGGTTTGCAGTTATCACGTAGGCACTCTAATTTTTTTTAAAAACATTTTATTACATCTAAATTTCTATTTTACCATTATATTGTTTATTATCTAAATTAGCAAAGAATAATGGTTTCATATTGTTTAAGATCTAAACTGTTAATATATGAATGCGAAAGTGATAATTGAGTAACTGTAAACCTACTTTTCTGTTTGGGCATTTTCCTCAGAAGACTGGGATTGTTGCAGCTGCAGTACACTAGAGTAAAACAAACAAAAAAAATTACTATCACATTTTTTCCTTTAGTTTCCCAAAGGATCATAACCCCAACAAACGATTACTGAAACTTACAATAACTATATTCCTGTTAAGAATCAATATATTCATCTTCACGGTGGTATATTTTTCTTACGCGCATATTTCATTCTCACTCTTTCATTTTTTTTTTACTTCTCTATCGCAAATCATTTTTAGCCTGAGTGTGTGTCAATCAATCAATCAATCAATCAATCAATCAATCAATCAATCAATCAATCAATCTATCTATCTATCTATCTATCTATCTATCTATCTATCTATCTATCTATCTATCTATCTATCTATCTATCTATCTATCTATCTATCTATCTATCTATCTATCTATCTAGCTATCTATCTATCTGCCTGTCTGCCTGTCTGTCTGACTGTCTGTCTGACTGTCTATTTCTCACTGTTTGTGTGTAAGAATGTTTTTATGCACTAATCAATCAATCAATTAATCATTCATTCAATCAATCATTTAATCCAATAATCCGCCAAAGAAATTATCAATGTTTCATATCTATCTACGTATCTATCTACTTTCTGTCCATCTGTCTGTCTGCCTGCATGTATGTCTGTCTGTCACAAACATATTTATACAAACTTACGTATGAGTGTCTCCCTGTGTAGCTCTCTGATTCTCAGTCTCATTCTTGTTCACGACCATATACATCACGTACAGGTACACCTTGTCGTACGTAGAGTAATTTTTCTTCCCAGGGGTGGTGCATGTCCAGGATCTAAAGCGGGCACAAGCATAATAAAGACCTAACTTAATACCGAAATCGATTTCTATTCTAGCCTGCATTCATTTGGTCGGAATTCACAAATGAAACATCACACACACAACCAGATATGTTGAATTAATTCATCGCAAGTATTTACCTCGCAGTAAACACACCGCCTGGGATATTATCCTTCGATATTATCGGTAAATTCATCTTTATGTTTCTAACTCCTATTTCGGGGTTTTATCCGATTCTATGTATCCTGGTGTGATGTTCAATAATGAAAAATCTCTAGAACGGATGTAAACGGTAATGAAGCAATTTATTTTCTCGATCATCTATCCGATACCGTTTCATCTTTAAAGATAATTACAGAATAACAACGGGCTGCGATTGAACCAGTAATGACAAAATATTTAATGATAGTTGTCCATCCATCAACCCATTCACCTCTTCATCCATCCATCTCTCCCTGAAAGGGTCATGTGGGTAGAGACCAAATGCAACTCTATTGAGGGGCCTATCAGAAACAATCGCAATCAGACTTTCCGGTCGATTCTTAAGAGTGACCGACATTGTTACTATTCTGCAACATTATAATCGTAAGATAGTTATCAATATTTAATTAAACTTGGACACTTTGTATTGTGATAATATTTACAAAACTTAAACTATTTAAATAATTGAAAATCATTCCAGAATTTCATTAACTATTTTACTCTCAGAAAAATTGCAATATCTCTCTTATTTGTTCCATGTCTACCATAGAAGACCTTGTAATATAAAGGTGTTTATATATATGAAAAAAAAAGTTACATTTCTACGCTAATATGTATACGTTTATATTGAATGAAATGCTTTTATGCCCATTCATTTTGTTAGGATTAGCAACTTGAAATAGCAAATCTATTTCAAAATCACATCCACAATATTAGAAAGGAGACCTTAGCAATAGGGCACTATTGCTCCAGGGAAAATGTTATTGAGTCTTTGATCTGGTCTATACGGAATAATTTGGACATAATTAAGAACATGCAAGATCAGAAATAGCTCTTTAACGTAGTTGCAGATGCGTAATAGATGAAGTCTACCTTACAATCTCGAGCAGATATTTTTTTTGTAACCGTAATGGAAAACAAACTCCAGGTGCATATCTACGTTTCACAGGCGCAGCAATAAACTATGACACCAAAATCCATCCAATTACATTTCTTCTGAGTCTGCATACGTTTCTGGATCAATCGGTTTATACACATACACATATGTATATACACACCCATCCATATATACATGCATATATATTAAGATGCATTCATACATGTACATCTATCTATCTATCTATCTATCTATCTATCTATCTATCTATCTATCTATCTATCTATCTATCTATCTATCTATCTATCTATCTATATGTCTGTCTGTCTGTCTGTCTGCCTGCCTGCCTGTCTGGCTGCCTGTCTGTCCATCCATCCGTCCGTCCATCCATCCAACCATCCATCCCCCCCCTCTCTCTCTCTCTCTCTTTCTATCTATCTACCTCTCTACGTGTGCGCGTGAGTGTGTTTGTTTGTTGACACAAGCAAAAATATAACAGAATCCCAAATAATAATATTCAAATAAATGCCAGTTTATTAATTGGAATTCTGTTTTCATTGTTACGTCTACCTTTTTTAGCGGGAAAATAAAATTGTCCTCTTATAGCCTTTCTATACAAACAGCTTTAGACTATTCAATACTAGTGCGAGATGCGTTTTTTGTTTCATCATGTATCCTTCAAGCTTGCTCTAAACGCACATATTGTCATGTGTATATAACGTGTTCTCTATAGCAATGTCTGTACCATCCTGTCTAGGATCATAATATATTTTCAATATATTTTACAGTATATTTTTATATCCTGTATATATTATTATGTAACAACACAGCATAAACATACTCACGAAGTCTTCGATATACTGACCTAGGGCTACAATATTGTAATCTAATATACTTAGAAATTATACTCGCGAAATATACTATGAAGCGCAACTATCAATGATAAAATTGATATCAAGATTTAATTTTGACATTAATACATGTATCGCCTTGAGTGATTTGCTTTTGTATTTTTACTTCATAGTAGACTGCAATGTATGTATATATACATATATTTGGCTGTCTCTCTTTCACACTCGCTGTCTCTCTGTCTCTCTCTCTATATATATAAACATGTTTATATATGTATACATACATATATATATATATATATACATATGTATATATACTATATATAAATATACAATTATATATATGTAGAGAGAGAGATAGAAAGAAAGACACATATATATATATATATATATATATATATATATATATATATATATATACATATATACATATACATGTAAATACATTTGTAAGCGTGCGTGTGTATGTATTTGAATATGTACGAGTGTAGTTCTCGTGTGTGTATGCTAATCTGTTTTAACCTTTAGTCTGTAAATATTCCGACTATTATCTTGCTTTACCTGAGCTTGTACATTTGAATATTTTAAATAAAATAGTGAAATGATATCAGTAAATAAGAGATCTTATTTTAAAATTTTCTTTCCTTCAGGCGTACACTAATGCGAAACGATCTGATTACTGCCAACGTAATCATGATACACAACATAAATAGTTGTGTATCTCAAAGATACATATCACAAATACCAACAGAGAGCAAATTAAATTGCTTCTATTCTTGCGTTAACTATTATCGACACGGCATCATACGCGCTATTCCTAGATGAAAATATATTCTGCGGAGTACATCACTATATCCACCAATTTAATAACCATCCTATTGGTGGTGATACATGCTGTCTCCGTGCATGTATTTTGTATCGCTTTACTTACGTGTGCCAACACCCAAGGCCAACGAACATATATAAACTTTCTCAAAAACTATGAAGCTATAATCTAATGTATATACTAAAGTGCATTTTGCCTGCAGTCAAATAAACTATTTTGTTTGCTAATGTAAGGGATGTTAGTGAAAAGCAACCAAAGCATTTCAATAAAGCTTCAATAGAGATATCTTGAATAAATATGTCAGAAACGATGTAATATAAATACAATGGCAGATTATTTTTGATGCATTACAACAGAAAAATTATAAATGGTGATGTTAGACAATCTAAAATGAGAAAGCTGTTTCATTAAACATTGAATTTTCTAAAATAACTGTTTTTATGTTCCTTCCACATCTGCAGACTCTGACTTGGTACCAAAAGTACGCATTTTGTTAGTAAAGTGGTGCATTTCGTTCCACAATATTTCTCTGTTGAATTTTACGTGTGTTTCATGATTCGTTTTGGTGGCTCGATAATGAACAATTGATTATGTTTGTGAAGTAATATTATGCTAATGTTAAATTACTGTTTACAAAATTTTTCTACCTAAATATATGTGAAGAGGATTTGATCTTCTCATAACATAGCTACGAAACCTGAACTAGTTACAATTCCATATAATTTCCGTTTTTGCTACTACGTCCACTTTTTATGCACTATATTACTAATATATGGTAATAAATACATTTCAGGGTATCTTATAAGATAAGCAGATTCTAAAGGGCATTTAAAATCGATGCCCCAACATTAGATAAGACGAACTCGTTTTTGTCGAAGAACAAATTTTTTTCCAGACGTATACGTGTTTTATATTATTTAATATTGGAATATTTTGAAACTTAGTTATAAGTGTAAATCTCCTTACTCGAGGGAGATTATCCTATGAAATCAATTGTGACTTTTTGGTACATGTATATCTACATCCGCAATGTATTCGAGAAGACATAATAGTTACTTACACATACCAAATTATGTGATGGTGGAGATGCCATTTCTAATTTCGTATTTCTTCTGAAACTCAAACTCGATAAATGACTGAACTTGAAATCGATATACACGAAGCCATTCATATAGTACAGACAGAGCAACTAAACGTCGCGATCATTTCTACAGGTCACTAAGACCTACGAGAATCACCGTTACAATATTCAACTTGAAAGAAGAGAAGTATAAAATTTGCTTCATATTAGTAACATATTGTTTCTGAAACGTGATCATCTGCCAAAGCATAGGCAAATGGCAGTGGGCCTCTGCTTCACTAATAAAGCCGAAAGCATTGAAAATAGGAAATAGACGCATAGAATCGTTTCTGATTATATCCCGGAAGAATTAAGAATGTATACACATGTATGCAACACCGTGCATAATAAACGTCTTGAAGTCACAATTTGAATGAAAAAATGAGATGTTCACAATGAACTTCTTTGAAAGTCTCCCTATGTTAAACAATGAAACACACGTGAAGTAAACATGACAATAGACTCATAGAAGAAAAAGTATGAGGATGTCATTAAAGAAGTACTAGGGTCAGAGCGAGGATAAAAGCAACGCTACAGCTTAGTAAAACATAACGACAAGGAAAGATAATACAGGCACTAAGCATACATTCATGACATATGGTCATATACATACATGTTTGTAAACATATATAAAGTCACATAATAATACTGAATTACATTATATATATATATAATGTAATAAAATTAAAAAAATTAAATTAAAATATAATTAAAAATAAAAATAAAAATGAAAATGACAATTATAATAATAATAATAATAATAATAATAATATAATAATAATAATATAATAATAATAATAATAATAATAATATATATATATATATATATATAATTTATAAGTATAAATTAATAATTAAAATTAAAAAAAAATTTTTACTTTAAATTTAAATAATTAAAATTTTGAATTTTATATTTTATATATTTTGTATATTATATTAACTAATTTTATTTCTATGTTTTGGCTTGTGTTTTTCACTGTTTGATTTGCCTAATAGTGGTTTTATCTCTAATTTAATTTAATATATATATATATATATATATAATCAGGATTAAAGAAAAAGACAAGAAACGGACAATTTGGCATATCTATATATATATATATATGTATCATAAAAATAGTACCGGTCTCAGCAAACTGATTTGGGATTTAAAAGACCACAATGAACAATTTCATTTAGAATGGTTGATTCTCTCAATTTCGATACCATATGACTGAGTCAAGGAATTCTGTCTTCTTTGCAATTCTGATCTATTTTTCATTATTTTTTCTAAAAATACTCTAGTAAACACGGTTATAGAGCGAGCATACAAATGTAAGCATTGGCAAAAACATACATTTAGTGCATATAAGTAGTCTCTACAATTATATATAATTTAAACTTTAATTTCCTTTATATTTAACATTCACTATTGGTATCCCTACTCTTTCTGTTAGCTACTTATGACGTTATATCATATAACGTTTTTTTAAAGAATATTAAACGTTCTGTCTATCGCTATACAAATCCATCATTTTTTGCCAAAACGTCTTATTGACAAGTTTCGCTATTTTCACTTTCCTGAGGAGAAGATTGCATTGTTTATACCATTTATTCTTTTGAATAGTATCAGTGGAATTTTCGAAACATGTGTCGCAAGTAAAAATATTTGATTACACCTGCGTTAAACTCCTATATTATTCAAAATATTCAACGTGAACACTTAGTTTCTACCTTCATAAATAAGGAGTTACAACATCTTTACTTGTGAGATTTTTGCTACCCTGGTAACTATTTATTTATTTTTTCTGTGTTAATTGTTAACAAGGTAAAAATACACTCATATATATATATATATATATATATATATATATATATATATATATATATATATATATACATATGTGTGTGTGGAGGGTAAACGTGGGTGCACTCTGTGGAGGTTAAACATAGACATGAATAAATTGATAGATGATATGTTATATACATACTTTATAAGGGAGCAGAGAATGGACATAATGGAAGGAACGGATTTTAAAGGAAGAAAGAAGTGAAGGTGCACGGAAGTGTTCTTTTTTCTCTGCCTGTTTTGCGTCACCCACATGTAGTGTGTTGTCCCCTCTATGTTCGCCCCTAGTGGGCAATAAAAAATCAGGTTGGATACATTTGTTGTTCGTCTGGTACGTTGAATTTTGTTCATTTTTATGTGTCTTGATTATGCCTGCACTGATGATTAGGAATTGGTTTATGTACAATAACTATGAAATCATAGAAATGCCCTTAATATATATACATACATATATACATACATGCGTACATACATATATATATGTATAGGCGGAGGAGTAGCTGTGTGGTAAGTAGCTTGCTTACCAACCATATGGCTCTGAGTTCAATCCCATTGTATGGTATCTTGGGTCGACCAAAGTCTTGTGAGTGGATGTGGTCGACGGAAACTGAAAGAAGCCCGTCGTATATATGTATATATATATATGTGTGTGCATATGTTTGTGTGTCTGTGTTTGCCACCCCCCCCCCCCAACATCGCTTGACAACCGATCGTTGTGTGTTTAAGTACCCGTAACTTAGCGGTTCGGCAAAAAAGACTAATAATGTAAGTACTAGACTTACAAAGAATAAGTCCTGGGGTCCATTTTCTCGACTAAATGCAATGCTTCAGCATAGCAGCAGTCAAATTACTGAAACAATTAAAAGAGTAAAAGAGTATATACACTTACATACACACTCACACTCACACACACGCACATACACACACACACACACACACACACACACACACAACACACACACACCACACACACACACATATATATATATATATTATATTATCTGTTCAAGGCCAAATGTTGTGATTATGCTCGGAAGCGGTGATAGGAAGGATAAAATATTAATACCAGTTCCAATATGTATTAGAGAAATTAGAATCTGTAAACAGTTTGCACTGCAGTATATGGTGGAGGCGGGATATTTGTTTAAGACGATATGGTCCTGAAATATCACAGAGCACCATCTATTGGGCAGAAGGATGCATCTTGATATTCTCTGTTCTCTTTCAGCAGGAGATACCAAGAGAAGAAACTCTGGGATGATTAGAAAGCAAAACTTCCTTTATCGCAAATCGTTAGATATTACCACTTGTTGGGCAAAATTATAGTCGAGCAAGAATGAATACAAGCATAATTCAGGCGAAAATATATAGAGCAACACCTTTATTGTATCATTTATTATTTTGCAAGAAATCTGCCACTCTCGTTTCATATAACTGTTATCAAAGTGCAATCGTAAACTAAACTTACTGCTGCTTAACACTAGAGAATCTGAAGATCATATATTCCAGATAAAATACAATATTCTACAGCTTTGATTACAGAGATATATACGACTATTTCTATCTTGTAGATTCATTAAGTATAGAAAATATACTCAACTACTTAATTGAGTACATTTATAAGTAGGATATTCTATTTTCACGAAGAATAAAAGAAAATAATCATTCGATAATACAGAAAAATAAAATAGCTAATAAAGATATGGATTTTTCGCCTTTAGCTCACATTATTCATATCTACTTCCTGGTCTGCAATTGTAACTGTATTTCTTATCGCTTCACGTTCACTTACAATACAATACACATATCTATCTATCTATCTATCTATCTATCTATCTATCTATCTATCTATCTATCTATCTATCTATCTATCTATCTATCTATCTATCTATCTATCTATCTATCTATCTATCTATCTCTATACGTTTGTTAGCATATCTCTGTATATACACGCACACGTATACACACATATAGATCTACGCACCCAGGCATTCCTATATCCGATAATAGACCCGCATTCACACATTCTTCATACACACGCATGCTCATATACACATATAAAAACACACACGCTCACACACAGACGCACACACACACACACACACACACACACACACACACGCACACATATACACACACACAAGCTGGAAGACGCTTTTGATCGTCAGACAAAATGCTTTGTGATATTTCTTCTGGCTTTTTACATCCTGGTGAGGCTAACTTGCTTTTGATGTTTTCGAGCCATAAAATAAATTACTAGCCAAATACTGTGGTCGATGTAATTGACTTGTGCTCTCCCCTCATAATTTGTGGCCTTGAATTGTTCAGCAGCGGCAATTCGTATTTATGCCGGCAAATTGCGACATAAGCAACGACGGATTTTGACTTAGCATGCGGTTTCCAGTGGAAAATTGCCACTCAGAAGCCCAGAGAGACAGAAATTTGAAGTTAATAATTTCACCACAGCTGTTGTTCAATTTTAGCCAGTTACCAATTACATTCTTTTATTCTTTAATTCTTTTACCTGTTTCAGTCAATTCACTGCGGCAATGCTGGAGCACCGCCTTAAAGGCTTTTAGTCAGAGAAATCGACCCCATGACTTACAGTTGTAAGTTCTATCGGTCTCTTTTGGCGAACTGCTATGTTACGGAGACCTAAATACACTAGCATCGGTTGTTACGCGATGGCGGTGG
>NC_043003.1:31615826-31625826 GCF_006345805.1 Octopus sinensis
ACGTCTTTTCTTATCATTATAGATCCACCCAACATATCCGACGGACTTTTAAACAGTTTCCATATACCCAATTCCACAAACAAGGTATGGACAAACTACTAATTTTCAAATATTTTCATTGTTAAATTCACACCCAGGAGACAACTTAAAACTCATGGTAAATAAACATCTAGATGGCTGCTGACTTATAACAATTTATATATTTAGTTTTATATTATATCAACATGGTTTTGTGTCGTTGGCTCCTTAAAACTGTAGTAAATGTTGCAATTTGATAAGCTTATTTTTTCCTAACGACTGGTAAAAGCATTTTTCGGAGAAACCGTGTGTTATGACCTTATATACAAAGATTTATGAAGAAAAGTGAAACCCCTAATATTTCTAGATTTTCATCTTTATCCCTTTTCTGTAAGGGTCAAAACCTCTAAGAGAGAAGACGCATATTGTACTCATGAAAATCCGATTGGGTTAGTTTCAACAGTTCGTTAAACTGGTTTTAATAAAATACTTAATATGAACAACAGGTGTGTACTCTTAGATTCGTTTTAGATTTTCCTTTGAAGGTGTAAATGAAATTTTTCGCGCAATTAGTTATGATTATAGGTTGCATAACTATATAAATCGTTAAAAATGTTGTTTTCTTTCTACTCTGATGTGAATATATTTATTAAATTGCTATTCATTATGAATCAATCACAACTTAATCTGAAATCTTCTAACAATTGCAGAAAAGTAAAACCCGTATTTCTCTACTTGTAAACTGAATAAGTTTACTCTCCAAGAAAATTTAATTTAGCTGTAAAGCAAGTAAGAAAGAAACTGACTCATTTCGAATTGCTACGAGTACTACAATTATTTAGAAAAGCTGGAAACAAAATTATTTCAAGATGAACATTATAAAGAAAGCTCAAAATTGGCTGTCTCGTCGCTAAAACAGAGTTAGAATACCTGTGTTCAATCAGAAAATATTAAAGATAAATTGCATTTTTGGGCCACTTCTGGTCGCTGGGATTGTTTTCAGAAAGACATATTGAGTATCTATTCATGTTTTGAGCATAGTCGTCGCCTTTGCAGAGCTTGTTAGAATTTCTACTTTGCATATATATTAATAACCGTGACTGAAAACGGCAATAGAATGATGGCATGAGATTTTCCTGGACGCGATAGTGATATTATAAGGTCTGCACACACTCTCAGTGCATTAGAACACCTAAACTTTCAAGGAAGAACATATGACATAAAGTAAATTCAAAGAATAAGAGGACAGTGCTCTCGTTTATACTTCAAAAAACAAAATATGGTCAGAGAAAGACTCCATGAAAATTATGCTGTTGTCAGTTTAGAGTACATATTTGAATCCCGTATCCAATAATAGAGCATGTCCTGTGCCCAAATTGGGAAAAGAATTTGCAAACTCTCAGCAAATGTTGGTAATTATGAAACTTGAATGGGACAATATTTGCCTTTCGTGGGTAATGAAAACCCCATCTGAATGTCTGTTCGAAATACTTCATATAGAACTTATCACAAAAAACAAATATTGTGCTTCATTTTTCTCCAGAAGGTAAGACAATACTAAGGGGTATAAATGATGAGTACCTACATTTAAGAAGAAAATAGTGAAGAAAACTATATCGTTTACAATAAGAAGGAACAAAATGCAGGAAAAGTTGAAAAATATTTTGTGATACTAAATATAGTTACAAGCAAAAATTATTGAAAAACATGCAGGTTACAAATATCCGGATATGGACGAGCATGCGAGTCTCTGTCTGTCTGTCTGTCTGTCTGTCTGTCTGTCTGTCTCTCTCTCTCTCTCTCTCTCACACACACACACACACAATGAAACATAAAGTTCCGGTTGATGTGGTCTAGAAAAGAAATATCGCTTGCGTATACAAGTCTGTATTCTGAGAGGTGAAAAAACGTACAAGTAATTGACTTGAACAAATGAAATACCGAGGTCACAGAAAGTAAAACGATTGTATTCAAATATATGCAAAAAATAGCATAAGACGTATCAGAAAATGGAAAGCTAAAACTGGAGTATACTTAAATACTAATGCAGGGAATTCAGAAGGACACATCTGTAAAGATGCAGGAGAGATTTCGTTTTCTTTAAAACCAAAATGGTTAATGCTCTTCTCTTGATAATGTTATATAATGTATTTATTAAGCTAATAAATTTAGAGACCTCACAGGAGACAGCAGTCGAAATTTTGTAAAGGAACCTAAAATGGAATAAATTTAATCTGTTTTTAACACTGACTTCTGCAGTAAAAAAGAATTACTTGCAGCAATCTAATAACTACATGTTCGACATCAAAGAAAAGAACAAAACAAAAAACAAAATCTGAACGTCTCGTCTCTACTAAAATATCAGTGTTCCGTAGAAATGTCTACTTAAGAAGTCTCATGTAAATATCTAATATTTTAAGCAAGAAGGATAGAATGGCGAGCGCACCAATTCGGTAAGTGTGATGGGAAATAAAAGAAAATACTTCAGTCTCTTAGAACTTTACGAAGGCTTTCTCTTCAAACTTATAGGAATCATTAAATTTAGAAAATGTAATAACGCATTCTAGTCGGATTTAAGTAATAGAATTAAAGCCATAAACATTCCTACTTGGTTTATGTATATTTCAATAAAGTAAAATTTGTATGAAATCGATAATCCCATAACATACACTTATAAAATGCATTGAAGAATACTTTGGATGAAATTAATACTGATGCACATAACATTACTTCGAACTCCAATATAGGAATCCAGACAGAGCTTTGAAATTTTAAGCAACTACATTTCACATTCATAGATTATTAAGTTAATTTTAATTACTCTTCTTTAATATCATTAACGAAAGCAAAACTTGAATAAGTTATACTTGGTAATGTTTTGCCTAATCTCAAGCATCGTTTCCACGCATCCTTATTAAAGAATACACAATTATTCTCTAGCTCGTATCCCTTACTAATAAATTGAAGTCTAAATTTCAATATTTTGATGTTAAGGATGATCATGCATCAGTTACAGAACCGTCTCTTATTAAGGCCTCAAACTATGTTACATCAATTATCGATGATATGGATATTAAAATATAGACTTGAAAACATATGATAAATCCTCTGGATTAAAGCGAAATATTTCTGATGTTCGAAATGATGTTATCGTAGATCAACCATCAGATTGGATTATTGCCAGTCTCTAAATTAAATTCTAGCTTCCAATACAGTTGAATTTTACAGGAACGACATTTTTCTGCAATGTAAATGCTGCAATGTTAAGCTTTCTGATAAAACTAAGAAAGACGTAGATCTATTTTTTAATAAAATTTATGGATAAAACATTACCATAGAAACTAGATACAAACATTAATCTCTTTAACTCTTTAGTCTTTTTGCAGCCCAAATGAGACACCTGGCTTGAAACATAAGCTTCCTAACCATCCTAAAAATAATTTAGATAATTTTGTTAAGAAAGTCTCACATAAAATATATAAATTACTAAAAAAACTTCTAATAATTATTCTCCTTGTTACCATAATATTCAAATCGTGAAAGAAAATGTACGTGAACCGATCAAAAAGATAAACAAGAATTTTAGTTGGATTAATCGACCCTGCTACATTGAAGAAGAAATAATCAACACTAAATTAGATTTTTTGTACTGTCAAAAGACTTTAAAACTCAGCATAGGAATTATATTATTTTTAATAGCTATTATTTCGCCGATCGCTGCGTTCTAAGTTCAAATTCCGCCGAGGTCGATCTGCCTTTCATCCTTCCGGGTACGATAACTTAATTACCAGTGAAATTTTGGAGCCAATGTAATCGACCAGTGTTCTTCTCCAAAGCTTCGGGCTTTGTGCCTATGATAGAAAGGATTATTTTTAATAGCTACGCAATTAGCTTTCTGGATTTAAATAATTCATTGACAACGTAAACTGCGCTAAAGCTTTTAGATATTTTCAATCAAACAAAATACACAACCATGCACACTATACCTTTTCCTCCTCTAGACACAAGGCTCGAAATTTTTGCGAAGGAGACCACTAGATTAGATCGACCCCAGTACGCAACTGGCACTCAATATATCGACCCCAAAAGTATGAAGGGCAAAGTTGATCTTGGCGGAATATGAACTCAGAACGTAAATACCACTTAGCATTTCGCACGGCGAGCTGACGATTCTCGCCGCGTAAGCCATATACACTATACTGTAAGAACTTGTGTACAATAAACATGGGTGATCTCAGTGATAGTGCACACATACTGATATATAGCACACACATTTAATATTGGTAAATAAAACATTTTCAGTTAATCCATCCGTTGTATGCACGATATCACCTCTTATATATAGTTTAAGATTTATAAGGAGCATATTATACATATACACAAAATGACGAGCTGGCAGAATCGTTAGCACACCGGGAAACATTATTAGCGACATTTCATCCGTCTTTACGTTCTGAGATCAAATTCGGCCATAGTCGACTTAGTTTTCCATCCTTTCGTGAGCGATAAAATAAGTAACAGTCAAGCACTGGGGCCGATGTCATTTCAGAAGTTGTGCCTATAGTAGGCACACACACTCACGCATATATGTATAGATAGAAACAAACTTGTTAGTAGCTTAAATGTTCTCAGCGCTGCCATTCTAGATAAATAGATAAATAGAAAGACATAAATGTAGATGGTAGAAATGTATATATAGAAGTGCGGGTATAAACATTAAACAAATGTAATAGTCACTATCAGCGCGCATTGGTTAAAGCAATTCTAACTCTTTTGTTATATATGTCACTAATGTTATTTTGAGAATCTGGAACTTTCCTACAATCACAACTTAAATTGAGTTCATTAATTATTTACAATTCTTCATATTTCTGGTCGCACGGACTCAGACTATTATTTGAAGACGTGTTTGATTGTATGAAGTCATGTAATTTGCTATAATTAGCACACTTTAATGATATTGATCGATATTTCATTAAGTTATAGAGAGAAAACAAGTGTCGAATGGGTTTCTCGGTACTCAAAAGTTACAGCAAGAAAATATGTAAGTCCCCAAACTAGGATTGGTTTTTCTTGAAAAAAATATTCGATGCACTCGTTCCCCTCTCCTTCCCTTATATATATATATATAATATATATATATATATAATATATATATATTATATATATATATATAATATATATATATATATTATATATATTATATATATATATATATACATATATACATACACGTACACACACACATATATATATAATATCAAAGGGTAATCTGAAATATTAGAATTTTCCATTACCAGTGGTCTAGCGTGTAATACTTTAGTCAATAGACTATATATTATTCATATTTATTGATATAAATACAGTGTACATTTAAAGACATAAGCGGTATCCATCATAGGACTACCTCTTATGTGTTTAAATGTACAATGTATATATATATATATATATAATATATATATATATGTCTGTCTGTATATATATATATATATATTATATATATATATATATAAATACAAAATAAGAAAATGGAGAAATACATCTAAATCAATGATCAACTATCAGATAATATCCAATCACATACTTTATTAAACTACTACATATGAACATTAAGGTCAAACATAATAATATAGAACAAATCAGTGTACATGAAGGAGTAATATGATACAATAAGTACAATATGTATAAGAGAATATAAATAAATATAAATAAATATAAATATAAATATTAACTACATCTTACAGCTGTTTCGGCCATGCAGATATGGGTGTCTCATTTTACTTATATTAGCTATGTTGGATAGGTCAATATGTAGTTATAAATGAGACATTTACAAAAATATCCCAAGGCCTCTTCGGAGATTATGAAATACAAACCAAATTAAATATACAGCCATATAAGTGTGGGTACATTCCCATAATATATCATATACACATACATATGAGTGCATATACTCATACTCCTATACATATATATACATATATATACATATACATAATAATATAAATCAATAAACATACATATGTTCCATATTCAATGTTACAGTTTTTTAACTTGATATGATATTACAATGTAGAAAACATACACATATTAATACTCAAATGCAGATATACAGAGTCAAGAGTACATTATATCAATTTATATTAATTTACAAAATGTCATTAATGTTAACATCATTACTATTATCATTACCACTAATGCTACCAATATCATTATTCTTATTATTAATAACACTAATACTAGCAAAACAATATATAGATCACATTATTAGCAACATAATAGCAAAACCAAGAACAACAATAGTACTAGAGTACCATGCAAAGCATTAAATATCTGCATATACATGCAAAATGAGAAATAAAAGCATTTGGTTTACATGATATTAAGTTCCACAGGTGTATAAATGTACATACGAGTGCAAGTTATAATTTCAATTGTGACACAAAAACAGTATTACGTTCAGAAATAGTTCAAAATCGACCGCTAAAATATGATTTGATTGTACATTTAAATTTAAATTACAATTGCCTTCTTTACGGTTTGTTTGTTAAGAAACATCCACACACGCACACTTGCAAACGTGCGCCCACACACACATACACAGACAAATCACAACATAAGAGATACCAGCCCCCCTACACACATGTTTACATACAAATCTACTCACATATATCCATAAAAATGCATACATGCAAGCACACAGACATCTACACCCAGTCGATGTACGTTATTATCATAAGATACATAATTAAAATAACACCGTATATTTCGTAAACAAATTATCGTGCCACTGAAACTTCTATATCTTTACAATTTCGACTGTGTTTCTATTCAAACTTTCACTAATAAACCAGCACAGGCATGGAAAAACTATACCAACATACACACACACACACACACACACACGCGCGCGCGCGCGCGCACATCCGCACATATCCATAAACATTTATACACTCGCATGCACTGCATCTGCAAACATTCGCATATACATATATACATATTTAAATATGCATTTGCGTACTCATACATATAAGAAAAACATATACACATATATCCACCCATGAATATACATATACATATAAAAACATACATACACATACATATACATATGAACACATTTCGACATATTCACATATATTTACGAAATTACAAAATATATGTCTGCTCATCAAAGGATGTATAAATACATACACAATAAGTTAACAGAAATTACTATTAATTAAGATATAAGTAAATTAATTATAAATTAAATTAATTATAAATTAATAAGTGCTATTACTTAAAACATAGAATAAAATAAAATAAAATAAATAAATAAATAAATAAATAAGAATAAATAAGAATGAATGAATGAATAAATAAATAAATAAATAAAATAAATAAATAGAAATATATATATATCTATATATAAATAAATAAATAGATAAATAAAATAAAATACAAATTAAGATGAGTACAAAGATAAACTTAATATATAAGACTGCCAAACAAATACATGTAAAAACTTATATGCTCATCCAAAATAAACAACGTATACTAAATATAGACGCACATTTGTTACATATTAGTATAACAAAATCCAAAACCAGCGCCCTAAGATATGATACGCATATACGCCCGACACCCGTGCAAAACTCCATGAAGATCAGAATATCACGTATATATCAAAATACATATATATTTCAGTATATTTTTCAAGCCGGGACAAAAACAATCAATATAGAACATATATATGGAGATAAAAAATTATAAATTATAAATTATAAAGACCAATAGTACAATCCTATATAGAGGAATGTTAAAATATTACTGGTAGAAAAACTAGGTGCTACTTAAATCTAGAGAAAGTATAAGCGAATTTGTAAAGGCAAAAAGAAAATTTCGCTCGTTAATATTATTAATAATGGGTAGGCCAGCTTTCATGATGAAGAAAATTTCATTGATACATAAAGAGCATTTTTTATTTGTACTATTGTATACAGGTGCAGAGCAGAAGTTAGTATTTCCCAATTTAATTTAAAATCTATTTTCTTGCTCTTGAGTTCCCAAATATACGTACTTAACCCCGTAGAATTCATCCTATTTTTATTTTTAAAAGTATATCTATGATAGTTTAGCCGTTGTTTCATACTATTTTTAGTCGCACCAATGTACGCCCTACTGTTATATTGTGTATTTACAGTGCATTGATAAACTACCTTTTCCTCAGGCATTCATTACTAAACACACATTGATTCCTATTTCTGAGATTGCAGCTATTAACAGATTGAGGAAATTTAACCTTGGCAAAATTCCCTGTATCCCTATTCCTATTAATAGTATTACACATATTTTCAAGACCTAATCCTAAATTTAACGAGAGTTTATGTTTAATATTATTGGTGATATTCTTATCAATAGGATTACTATTACGGATAGCAGTATCATCCATTAAATTAATATGTGTCGTTACAGGTGTAGTACTATTATAACTAGCGTGAGAGTTGCTCACGTTCGCACTAATAGATTTATTGCATGTACGGTTATAGAGAGGCAAATTACTACTACCCAAATTTATCTTTCTATCATTATAGAAGCAATCTAATTTCCTGTTATTAAAGGAGGAAATGATGGTGGCTAAATTATGCGTAATGCTAATCCTATTCTAATAGTTTTATTGTTAATTATTTGGCCAAATTTATTCTTACCCTTAACAAAGTGCCTATATAATAAATTATGTATTATTCTAACTATATCTGTTTTAATATGCATTGCATATGGGATTATTAGCCATAGTGCTTCGTTATCACTATGTGGGTTACCTATCAAATTGTTATTGTTGGCAAAAACCCTATTTCTCTTCCATCCCATATGCTTTCTACCTTTAACATTGTCAATATTATGCCTAGAATCCATCTTAAAATTAGTTTTATTATTATTGTTATTATTATTATTATATTATTATTATTATTATTATCATTATTATTGCGTAAATAAACTTCACTATTACCATACATAATATCATTGTTATTATGCATATTGTTAATATTACTACTATCACTATTGTGCGCTAAGTTATTTAAACTAATGTTAACAGCTCCAAAAGTACCAAAACCCGTATTATTGCCATATATATTTTTATATAGCATATTTTTCTTTATCCTACAGTTATTATTGTCCCTTCGAAATTTATTTGTGTTATTCGTAATAGTTCCACCTGTATTCGAAAGATTATTATTGGGTATATACCAAATTTTACTTGTGTAGCCTGCCTTAAGCAATGCCGTATTATATCTTTCACAATGCTTATTAAATACGTCACCGTTTGAGGATAGATAAGAGATTATCTGACTAATGCTACGTACCAGTGACTTTTTAATTTGAGGGGGGTGGGTGATTGCTAGAGTAGTTTATATATACTAAGTTAGAATTAGGTTTAATAAAAGGTTCATGTATCCCATTAGTAAGGTTGCAATTGACATCTAAATAATTGGCAGAGTAATTGTCGTTTTCAATAATTATGGATAGGCCAAAACATTAAAAAAATTTATGTAGTCGTTTTTTCAGTAAATCTAGCCTCCTATTAGATGTGTTTTTGACTAGAAATAAAGCGTCGTCTCTATATAGTCCGCCCTTTAATTCAGGGAATTCCCTATTTAGGTTATCGAGTAAATACATCCCGACTAAATCTGTCACTTCCGCTGAATCCGGCGAGCCCATGGTGGTGTCGAATAAATTGGGTGTGTCCTTTCTAGCCCATAATTTGTTATCAAACTCTATTAATGTTTTTCTAGCTGTTAAGATAACCTTTACCTCCCCCATACTTAAATTGGTGTGTCTCCTAGCAAAAAGTAATGCCTGATTTAATATAATAGGGTTAATGGAAGAGTAGTAATTTTCTATATCCAATTGGATGAATTTATTGCTACTATTATTACTAACCTTAATTGTAGAGAACCAATCTAATGCACCCTGAGTATTTTTCCAAAGGCTGAGCTTAATT